>NC_138505.1:8372998-8573175 GCF_964252035.2 Podarcis erhardii | reverse complement strand
GGCTCCAATACTTTGGCCACCTCATGAGAAGAGAAGACTCCCTGGAAAAGACCCTGATGCTGGGAAAGATGGAGGGCACAAGGAGAAGGGGACGACGGAGGACGAGATGGTTGGATAGTGTTCTCGAAGCTACAAACATGAGTCTTACCAAACTGCGGGAGGCAGTGGAAGACAGGAGTGCCTGGCGTGCTCTGGTCCAGGGGGTCACGAAGAGTCGGACACGACTAAACAACAACAACACATTTTGAAAGGGCATTGGATGTCAGTCAGACAAAGGCCTGGTTAAAGAGTAACATTTTCGCCTGGTGCTTAATGAAGGCTCCAGCCGAGCCTCCCTGGGGAGAGCATTCCACGTGTGGGGAGCCACAGTAGAAAAGGTCCATTTTTGGGTTGCGGAGGTAGACTGCCTCTGAGACTGGAGGCTCCATTCTTAACAATCATGGCTGTCGGCCTAAGAAGTGCTTTGCTGGAGTGGACCAAAGGTACACAGACTCCATCCTGGAGGGCTTGAAGCTGAGTGGTAGACATTCCCTGTTCAATCCCTGGCATTTTCTGGTAAGCCTGGGATAGTCCCCTGCCTAAAACCCTGGAGAGCTGCTGGTGGTCAGTGCAGACAATATTGAGCTAGATGCACCAATGACCAGACTCAGTATAATACATGTTCTTTTTACATTCAGCCCTTTATCCAGAACCATGGAGCCGGAAATCTCACTTGATTCTTTAGGAGGAGGACTGTGGAGCAGTTGCTTGGCATGCAGAAGGTTCCAGGTTCAAATCTCCGGCCTCTCTAGGGAGAGCTTGGGATGTCCCCTGCCTCGAACCCTGGAGAACTGCTGCCAGTCAGTGTAGGCAATACTAACCTAGATGGACCAGTGGTCTGACTCTGTATAAGGCAGTTTCCTACATTCTATAAGACGGGTCCTTCTTCTTATTGTTATTATTATTATTTGCATTTTTATCGCACCTTCTCCCCAATATAGCGATGTGCAGCTCATCCCACTGGTTCTGCTCTATACTACAAATCCATTAAGCAGACATCTGCTTCTTCTTCCTCTTCTTCTTCTTTGCATTTTTATCCCACCTTCTCCCCAATACAGTGGTACCTCTGATTAAGA
Organism: Podarcis erhardii; assembly: GCF_964252035.2. Lineage (NCBI taxonomy): Eukaryota > Metazoa > Chordata > Lepidosauria > Squamata > Lacertidae > Podarcis > Podarcis erhardii. The sequence continues at coordinate 8,572,060 of NC_138505.1, read as the reverse complement.
ACTTAACTCGTTCTGGATGTCTGTTCTTAACCTGAAACTGTTCTTAACCTGAAGCACCATTTTAGCTAATGGGGCCTCCCGCTGCCACCGCACCGCCGGAGCATGATTTCTGTTCTCATTCTGAAGCAAAGTTCTTAACCCGAGGTACTATTTCTGGGTTAGCGGAGTCTGTAACCCTGTAACCCGAGGTACCACTGTATAGGGATGTGCAACACATCCCACTGGTTCTGCTCTATATCACAAATCCATTAAGCGGACGTGTTTTGCCCTGGGGGTGGATATCCTTGGGTACCACCCTTTGGGTCTCGGTGTCATGGGATAGTCACCTCCAAATATCTCGAAGGATGGAAGATGGAGCAAGCTTTTTTCCTGCTGCTCCGGAGCTCAGGACCTGAACCAAGACATTTAAATCACAAGAAAGGAGATTCCGACTAAACATTTTTGGGGGGGAAACTTTCTGACGGGGAACGGGCTAACTCAGAACTCTGCTGGGAGGTTTTCAAATTCTTTTAAGCTACGCTTCCCACATGGCAGAGAGGGTTCGACTTAGATGACCCTGGGGGACCCCTCTCTACTCAACAATATACCAGGGAGGATTGCCTATGGGGTTCTCGAACCCCTCTGCGCATCCTTGCCCACCGGGTGCAATTTATCCGCTGCCCCCCCCAGCACCGTGGCAGCCCACAGAGGGGGACCACCCGCAGACCTCGCCTCTTTTACTCACCAGCTCCTTCTCGTGCGCCTGGTAGGCATGCTTGAAAGGGAACTCCTGGGGTGCCCGGCCGGCTGTGGCGAGGCTTCTGTGTGCCGCCCAAATCAGGCAGAGCAGGAAGGCCACTGAGCCCAACTGGGAGCGGTCCATTGTGGACAGGATCCGAAAGAGCAAGCTGAAAGCTCAGGGCTGAGAGAGAGAGCAAGACAGAGACTGTGAGCCACAGGAGCTGTCCAGAGTGCTGAAGTCTGATGCCTGTTTTTTTCTGGCTTAGCAGGAGAGCGAGCGAGCCTGTCAGCTTCCGAGCCAGGCGGAGGAGTGGGGGTTGTCTTGGGAAGAGAGGGGAGTGAGGTGCCCCGCCCTCAGCCTGTGTCCCCACAGGAGGGGAGGCATGTGGAAGTGGTGGGTGGGTGTGGGGAAGAGAGCTAGGCACACAGCTGGGTGCAAAATTGCTGCTGGCAGCCCCCAGGGGTGGGCGCTGCATGGGGTGCTTAAGCGGGAGAGGGGGGCCCCCTCTGGCTGACTATTTATCAGAGGTTTACTCTGCAAATTGCAATTTTGGCAAGCGGCGGGAGGCATTAGATTGAGCAGAGAGCCTCATCCATCATCTTGGCCGGGGGCCCAGCGCTTTGCTGGGAGCAGAATGGGCTGGGAATTAGCTCGCTCCCCCGCCCAATAACCGTTGATTCTGATGTTCCACCCTGAGCATCTCTGAGCCTAATGATCTGCTATTATTCTGTCCTGTTATTATTAGAATTAATCATTGCTGGAGAGCGTCGCTGTGTCCAAAAGCGCTTAGAAATCCCGGCCTTGTTTATCTGTCTTCGTTCTCCCTCTCTCCCTCCCTATGCCCTCCTGTATTGAATGTCTAGAACACTTGCTGTGCATACAGAAGGGCCTGGGTTCAATCCTCAGCTAGGGCTTGTCTGAAGCCGTGGAGAGCTGCTGCCAGTCAGTGTAGGTAATTCTGAGCTAGATGGATCAATGGTCTGCTTCGGTAGGAAGCAACTACCTATGTCCCTCTGTAAAGCAGCCCTTTACTCAGAACCATGAGGACTAGATCCTTAGAGTCATAGAATTGTAGAGTTGGAGGGTCATTTAGTCCAACCTTTAGCTAAAGAATCCATGACAGATGGCCATCCAACCTCTGCTTTAAAACCTCCTTTGAGAGCACACCACCTCCCAAGAAGGTCCATTCCACTGTCAAACAGTTGTCAGAAAGTTTTTCCTGATGTTTAGTTGGAATCTCCTTTGTTGTAACTGGAGGCCATTGTTCAGGTCCTTCGCCCCAGAACAGGAGAAAACAATCTTGCTCCATTTTCTATTGCAGGGACATCCAACTCCCAACAGACTGCGATCTACTCACAGTATAAAAAACTGGCAGTGATGTACCTATTGTCATTTGATGGATCAATGTTGTTGAGTTGTTGTTTTTTTAGGAAGCAAAGGTATATGAATATATGAATGAATGAAACTGAATGAGCATTGCAATATACACAGAACATAATAAAAAGTCGATTATATAAAACACACAGCTGAGGGTCCTGAATCCGCAGTCAAATAGTGGACCTTAATCTGATAATCCACTTTTTTTGCTAGGAAGCAAAAGTTGCTGAGCTTTTTTTGGAAAGGCAAAGTTGTTCAGCTTTTCTTAGCAAGCCAGAGCAGTTGAGCTTTCTTTTTTAAAAAAATCTTTTTAATTTTTTTATTTTGTGGGGAAGGAGATCCCTGAGGGACCAGAGATCTACCAGGAACACCTCGCAATCTACCAGTAGATCACGATCTACCTGTTGGACGTGCCTGTTCTATGGGACAGCCATTGAGATATCTGAAGACGGCTATCATATCTCCCGCAGTCTCCTCTTTTCCAGGCTAAATATACCCAGATCCTTCAACCATTCCTCATAAGGCTTGGTTTCCTCCAATCTTGGTCACCCTCCTCTGCACACCTTCCAGCTTATCAATATCCTTCTTTAATTTTTAAGGAAAGGATTGTGGGTCAGTGCCAGAGCCACTGTTTTTTATACATAGAAGGTCTCAGGTTCAGTCCCAAATGGCATTTCCAGGTGGGGGTGAGAATGGACACTACCCAAAACAGCTCACTGGTTGGTTTCTGTCTCTGAAGCAGCAATTAAAAGGCAAGAAAAGAGAAGATCTGTTTGTCATCCATCCATCTTGCCTGTCCTGCTCCCCTCCCCCCACCCTGCCTTAAATTTCCCTCTGGCTAAACTCCCTTGCCTTGTACGTTAATCTCTATCCATTTATCCTTTTGACAATTTGATCGTTGCTTTCTTCAGAAAACATTTAATGATGCTCCAAGGCTTCACACACACACACACACACACACACTTTCAAAGCAAAGTAAACAGTGTTATTGGGAGGGAGGTGGAAATCAGGGATCAGGATCGTGCCTTTTGCCAGTTAAGGTTGCCATATTAAATGAGCCAGTTTGCCCCTCTGTCAACTTAATTGCCATATTAAATGAACCAGTTTGTTCTTCTGCCAGTTAAGCTTGCCAATTTAACCATCAGTGACTCATCAGTACCTCAGGTTAAGAACTTAACTCGTTCTGGAGGTCCGTTCTTAACCTGAAACTGTTCTTAAACTGAGGTACCACTTTAGCTTATGGGGCCTCCTGCTGCTGCCGCGCCACTGAAGCACAATTTCTGTTCTCATCCTGAAGCAAAGTTCTTAACCCGAGGTACTGTTTATGGGTTAGCGGAGTCTGTAACCTGAAGTGTCTGTAACCTGAGGTATCACTGTACAGGAGTTTGGGACACAGAGAAAAACAGGCCGCCGTTTCCGATGGACCCTGTACTAGTGAAATTCTGTCCTGCGAGGGAGATGTGCATCTCAGCCCCTTCCTCGACCACTTTTCATCAGGCCTTGAAAATCCCTCTTAGTTCAAGGAGGGCTGGGGTAACTTTCCTCAGCACGAGGGCCACATTTTCCTCATGGAAAACATTCCGGGGGCTGCATGTTTGTGGTGGGAGGGGCCAGGGTCAAAAAATGGGATGTCCTTAGGATGTCCCCATTTTAATTGGAGAAATGTTGGAGGGTATGGAGTTATCCGACCCCCGAGCCACCTGAAGGCAATCCTGTATAGGGAAGGGTTTTTTAAAAAATCTTTAATGTCATATTATGTTTTTATATATGTTGGAAGCTGCCCAGAGTGGCTGGGGCAACCTAGTAAGATGTGTGGGGTATAAATAGTAAAATTACCATTATGGAATGGGACGCCCCTATTTTCATCAGAGAAATGTTGGAATGTATGCAAGTGGCGTTGTCACAGTTCAAGGATAAAGTCCAGCCAACCAAAAAACCCAGAGGAGTATGTGAAGCAGGTTTGATCTAGGAGAGTCCCGAGGGCCTGATAAAAAGGATTTTTTGGGGGGACGCATTTGCCCCACCACAGCGCCTGAGACTTCTCAACCCTGAGTTAAAAGTTGCTGTTGTGGCTCTGCTATTGATTTTGCTGTTGCTTTCTCTGTTTTAAATTGTTCGGAATTGTTTCTACTGGACTTGCTGTGCTGGACTCTAGAGTGTTGTTAGGTTCATTATCCTTTTAATGAATTGATTTCATCTTTACTTTGTGTCTTAAAAGCTGGCTTGGGAGGGCCTGGTCTCTGATATCACCATAAGCCTTCCGGCGGGAAGCAAGTACGTTAAACCATCAGATCTGTTTCCATGCTCAGAAATCTTTCACTCTGGACACATCAAGTCACTTGTTCAAGGCACAAGAAGGTTGATTGGCAGCTCTCCTGGTGGTTTGTTTTGTGAGATGGGGAAAGGAAAATCGGTTGTTAGCTTTGTCCTTTCCCAGCAGGACTCCTGTGTCTTTTAAAGGCTGTCTGGAAGGCATAAATGCAAGCGGGGAAGCTTCATCAGTGCGACTCTGTGCTGTGGAAGGGAAAAGCCTGACCTGTTGAATTTCTGCCTCGCTTGCTTGCAGGTGTGTGAAAGGAGGAGCAAAATATGGCAAAATGACTGCTAGCTTTGGCCAGGAAGCAAGGATGCAGATTGCCAGAATAACTGAGATGGTTTAGTGCATGGAATAGGCAAACTCGGCCCTCCAGATGTTTTGGGACTACAACTCCCATCGCCCCTGACCACTGGTCCTGTTAGCTAGGGATGATGGGAGTTGTAGTCCCAAAACATCTGGAGGGCTGAGTTTGCCTATGCCTGGTTTAGTGCCACTGTCAATTTGGCAGTTGATATGGCAGAAAATGGCACATGGCTATCTTTTCCCTACGTAATGATCCAAAATTCTAAAAGCGCAGGTCTGAGCAAGGATGTTATATAGGACATATTTGAAGGGCGGGCAGGAGAATTTATGATATTCTGAAATTTAGCTGCGATTCCTGCGTTGCAGAAGGTTTGACTAAATGAACTTTGGAATCCCTTCCAACTCTACAATTCTATGATTCTAGGTAAATGTCCTAAAGAAAAGGCCTGGATTGAGCAAATCCTGCCGGCTTTATATTTCTGAAAGCCATTGGTTTATATACTACCGTAACACACTGCACTTTAAGTCTCCCTCCAGCCACTCTGATTGGGAGGGGAGCATCAAAGAAACCCTCCTCTTCTGCCCCCACCCTGCACCTCCCAGATACATAACAGACTGCTCAGCCTCCCCTTGGCAGCTGGGGGGGGGGGGAGTTACCAGGAAGCCAACCCACCCCCTCGACCTCTGCAGCCGCCTCTTCCTTGCAGGAATGTCCAGCAAGTGCTCAAGGCCAGGACAGAGGCAGCAGGGACCAAAAGGAAGGAGAAGGCAGCTGATGCAAAGCTTGAGAGAGAGGGGAGCTGGGGGTCCCACACTACTGCTCTATGCTAGGGGGAGGACAGAGTTTGTCCCCCCCCCACCTCTGCTCTCACCTGTTGCACATAGAGATGTTGGAGGGGGCCTGTTTTCTTATGGGTAGGGGGGAAGTATGGACCCCAGGCCATCCAAGCCCCTATGAAAAGCTACAGCAAGAAGAGCCCCCTTCCCCCCCACCTCTGAGTTAGACCAATGGGGGGGTGCTTTTGTCTTTAAAGATGACAAGGTGACACTGACATACTACTGTCTGTTCTTTAAATCCACAGAAGTTTTCCCCACTCTGTTTATATGGAATCCAGTAGGTCATTGTTTTAAATTATTTTTGTTGGTGTAGGCAGGGAGATTAATTTAACAACAACACCCCCCCCCCAACTACCATCACCTCTAAGTAAATCTTGCCTCATTTCTACCAGTCGTTCTGTTGTTGTCCCCATTCCCCGCACACTGTTCCCTGACCTATTTACTCTGCCTCCCTCTGCCAAGGGCAGGCTTCTGACATGTGGGTGATTACATAAGGGATGGACAAAATCATAAGCATGGATTCCTCCAGAGGATTAGGATTAATCACATCCTGCCAGAAGTAGGAAATTCAGCCAGATTACTGGACCTGCAGGCTGGGTGGCTCTCTAGAGCGCCCCCTGCAGCTAGGAATGTAAAGAGATGGGGCCTTTTTGGTGGTGGCTCCACAGATATGGAATTCCCTCTCCTAGGAGCGCAGATGGCTCCTTCCTTGCAGGCCTCTGAATGGGCACTGAAGACACAATTGTTCCAGATGCCCTTTGAGGAAAGATGCAGTGGACATTCAAACCCAAGGGGGCCTCCCCATGGACTACAAATCCCATCATCCCTGATGATTGGGCCATACTGGCAAGGGCTGATATTCCAGCAACATCTGGAGGGCTGCAACTTCCCCATCTCTGTATAGGGTTTTAACCGGCCAAAGGGTTTGTTTGTTTGAATAGCTGTTTAAATTGGGAAAGGAGTACGACAAGGCTGTGTATTGTCTCCCTGCTTATTTAACTTATATGCAGAATTCATCATGCGAAAGGCTGGGCTGGATGAATCCCAAGCCGGAACTAAGATTGCCAGAAGAAATATCAACAACCTCAGATATGCAGATGACACAACATTGAAGGCAGAAAGTGAGGAGGAATTAAAGAACCTTTTAATGAGGGTGAAAGAGGAGAGCACAAAATATGGTCTGAAGCTCAACACCAAAAAAACAAAGATCATGGCCACTGGTCCCATCACTTCCTGGCAAATAGAAGGGGAAGAAATGGAGGTAATGAGAGATTTTACTTTCTTGGGCTCCATGATCACTGCAGATGGTGACAGCAGCCACGAAATTAAAAGACGCCTGCTTCTTGGGAGAAAAGCAGTGACAAAGCTAGACAGCATCTTAAAAAGCAGAGACATCACCTTGCTAACAAAGGTCCGTATAGTTAAAGCTATGGTTTTCCCAGTAGTGATGTATGGAAGTGAGAGCTGGACCATCAAGAAGGCTGATCGCCAAAGAATGGATGCTTTTGAATTATGGTGCTGGAGGAGACTCTTGAGAGTCCCATGGTCTGCAAGAAGATCAAACCTCTCCATTCTGAAGGAAATCAGCCCTGAGTGCTCACTGGAAGGACAGATCCTGAAGCTGAGGCTCAATACTTTGGCCACCTCATGAGAAGAGAAGACTCCCTGGATAAGACCCTGATGCTGGGAAAGATGGAGGGCAGAAGGAGAAGGGGACGACAGAGGACGAGATGGTTGGACAGTGTTCTCGAAGCTACCAGCATGAGTTTGACCAAACTGTGGGAGGCAGTGGAAGACAGGAGTGCCTGGCGTGCTCTGGTCCAGGGGGTCACGAAGAGTCGGACACGACTAAACGACTAAACAACACATTTGATTTGATGATGATATGGTTTGATTTGGTTCTTGGTTATAATTGGATTTATATATCCTATCCATTCCCCCCTCACCCACTGTATTGGTCTGCAACTTCTTTTCTTTTTTAAAAAATATATATTTTTATTAAAGATTTCTTGGTTTACAAAAGTATGTGCAATCTCAATTTTACAGATCAGTTTCATTTGTTGAGACATAAGTGTCACATTAGGAAGGAAACGGGGGAAGAGGTGGAGGGGGGAATGGTGGGTGGGGTGACGATGCTTCTATTCTACTTAGTGTATGTGTGGGGTTTTGTGTCAGCATCGCTTGTGCGGGTTCTCTTTACTATTCGCTTGTATTCCTTTGGGGTTGGTCTTGGCTGCTTCGCAACTCTGCAAACACATTTAAATGAGTGATCCCTGATTGGCTGGGATGTGTGTCTAGGACAGTGGTCACCTTCCAGATGTTGCTGTACTCCAACTCCCAGACTGGGGCTGATGGGAAATGGAGACCCAGCTGCCAACTCTGTCCTTGGGCCAACTCTGGAAATACGGTTACCAGACCTCAGCGTGTCATCCATAGGGGCAAAGGTTCATTCGCCCGCTCGGCATACAATGAGATTGATGCCCTCCCCTGCCATGAACCCCCTTCTGCCTCCTCAACAGGGCAAAGAGGATGGTCCGTATGCAACAGGAGAAATGGACAGACAGATCTGACCTCAGAAATGTCAACGTTTCCAATGCCGGTAGCAGAATGTTTCAACCTCTCAGGACCTCTGTCGCTGACCTCGCTGTCCCTTTTAGTGCAAATTTCTCGTCATATACACATTCGTTCCACACGCAGGCTTGCCAAATGCACATAAATTTCCACAAGGCATTTTTCTGCAACATAATGTGTTTCTATATCCCGTTTCCAATATTATATGCTATCTTAGGCATGCTTTACTCCAATATATGAATCTTTGTATACATGGCTCTCGGCTGGACGACAGCACTATAAAATTCAGATTTTGATATAAGGATATCAAAATAAGGTCAGCATTTTTCTTTAGCTATAAGGTCAGCATTTTTCTTTAGCTCTTTGCCACAGCAACATATTCTCTGCCTTGCTGCGTTTGGCTCCTTGACTCCTCACTTCTTGATCCTTGGACCCCTGACTTCGTGACTCCTTGCTTCTTGATCCTCGAACCCCTGACTTCGTGACTCCTTGCTTCTCGATCCTCGAACCCTTGACTTCGTGACTCCTCACTTCTTGATCCTCGAACCCCTGACTTCGTGACTCCTTGCTTCTTGATCCTCGAACCCCTGACTTCTGTACTCCTCACTTCTTGATCCTTGGACCCCTGACTTCGTGACTCCTTGCTTCTTGATCCTCGAACCCCTGACTTCGTGACTCCTTGCTTCTTGATCCTCGAACCCCTGACTTCGTGACTCCTTGCTTCTTGATCCTCGAACCCCTGACTTCGTGACTCCTCACTTCTTGATCCTTGGACCCCTGACTTCGTGACTCCTTGCTTCTTGATCCTCGAACCCCTGACTTCGTGACTCCTTGCTTCTTGATCCTCGAACCCCTGACTTCTGTACTCCTCACTTCTTGATCCTTGGACCCCTGACTTCGTGACTCCTTGCTTCTTGATCCTTGGACCCCTGACTTTGTGACTCCTTGCTTCTTGATCCTTGGACCCCTGACTTTGTGACTCCTTGCTTCCTGACCCTCGGACCCTTGGCTTCCTGACTCCTGGCTTCTGGACTCCCGTTCCTGCTTCCACCTTGCCATCTTGCCCCCGGTCCCGACGTCCCCAGCTGGGACTTTGATAGCCCATGAACTGGACCGTGACAATTTGCCTTCCGGTGCGAGCCAAATCAAATTTCTGCCCCCTACCCTGGATCTTCCTGAACAGGTTGTCAAGAGATCCACCCCTGAATGAGATCACCCATTGCCACTTCCATCCAGGGCCTTGCCTCATTAAAATGTTCCACCGCAAACATGGGGCTCATGGATCAATGTCCTCGTAGTGGAGAGACTTGATTGATTCCTCTTCCACCCTGATCTTGAAAATGACTCAAGTCCTTTGCAGCAGCAGCAACTAATGAGGACTCCTACGCCTCTCTCGGCCAAGGGTTTGGGAGCAAGCGATGCAAGACGTCAGGCGCAAGCCGCTTTTATATTATTGCCTGCCATGCTTGACATTTGTCTTCGTGAGATAATAAGGACCCGTCAGATCTATACAACAATTACACGATACGGCAGCGCAGCGGTGATGTCGTTGTGGGGGCGAGGAGGGGGTGATGCGTCAAGAAACTTCTGCAATAAACCGGGGGGTGGGGGGGAGGGCGGCAGGTGAGGACACATTGTAAAACGGAAAGACGGCCCGAAAGAATCAGTCAAGCTCTGCTACCAATTTTATTTACATGAAGACGACATCGCGGGCGTCTCTGCAGAGTTGCCAACTGACCAAGAAGTAAGCCTGACTGCATTGCTCCTGTGTCTTTAACAGAGGCTGGGCCTAAGCTGATCACAGGTATGGAGCTCACATGGGGTGTTTTTTTACATTGTGGGAGCAGAGGAGCAGTGGCTGGCTCAGAAGCTGGCAACCCTGCTTGTCAGAGCATCACACACACACACACACACACACACACACACACCTGTGCTTTTAACAGGAAAAGATGAAAATGGGGAAATAAAATACACACAAGCAGCTGTCTCGCATGAGGCACACAAGGTCTCTCTGGGGGGTAGGATTAAAACGAATGGAGTGGAAATGTCAGAGGAGGGGATTTCGGTTGAACATTAGGCAGGAGAAACTTCCCAATATTGAGAGCGGTTCAGCTGCAGAACGAATAAAATACAGTAGAATCATAGTTGGAAGGGACCCTGAGGTTCATCTAGTCCATGGGTCAGCAAACTTTTTCAGCAGGGGGCCGGTCCACTGTCCCTCAGACCTTGTTGGGGGCCGGACTATATTTTGTAAAATAAAAATAAAAATGAATGAATTCCTCTGCCCCACAAATAACCCAGAGATGCATTTTAAATAAAAGGACACATTCTACTCATGTAAAACTCGCTGATTCCCGGACCGACCATGGGCAGGATTTAGATGTCGATTGGGCCGGATCCGGCCCCTGGGCCTTAGTTTGCCTACCCATGATCTTGTCCAGGGGTCAGCAACCTTTTTCAGCCATGGCCGGTCCACCATCCCTCAGACCTTGTTGGGGGCCGGACTATATTTTGGAAAAATAACAATGAACAAATTCCTATGCCCCACAAATAACCCAGAGATGCATTTTAAATAAAAGGACACATTCTACTTGTTGGAAATCAAGCCTTTATCAGTAGAAACTGGCAACTCTCCCAGGCACCCGGCATGATTCCCTGTTGACCTCCCTGGCTGCATTCCCCAGCAAGATCCAGGTGAGGTCTCGATAGGCGATTCTTCTCAAACGTGAGAAGAACACCCCCCCTTTCCTGCCCCCCCGGGCAGGGGAAAGAGATAGACAGAAATGTATTTACATGCCTTTATTTCTGTCTTTGCAGCATTACAAAAAACGTGACTGCTCTCTTCAAGCTCCAGCAGTCTAGTGACAAACACTTCCTGGACAGGAATAAACGGAAGAGCTCATATTACACTCTGAGCTAATTCCGGTGCTTCGCACTGTGAATTGACTGTCCCTCTGTTTCCCACGGGCAGTCCCAACATTCCCATCATGTTTACTTTTCAAGCTAGCACTTTGCAGCTGCATTGCATCCATATCGTAACACTACTCGTGTAAAAACACACTGATTCCGCCTGGATTGAGGCCTTAGGTTGCCTACCCCTGATCTAGTCTAACCTGCTGCAATGCAGGAATCTTGCCCCCAGTCATCCCTGGGGGGCTCAAACCACCAACCTTCTGGGTCCCAGGCAGAGCCGCTGACTCCCTCCCCAGGTCACTCCATGTGCTGTAAGGCCCACCCTCCTTCATTCAGGAGTACGAGAGAGTTCCTTGCAAGGAGAACCCAGTGCTGCGCTGGATTGTTGGTGTCTAAAAATGGATAAGATGCTTTTTCAGCCGGGGGGGCGGGGGGCGGACTACATTTCCTCCTAGACAACTTTGAGAGCCACATGCCTCAGTGGGCGGGGCTGGGGGCAGAAGTGGGAGGAGCCACACATTACAATAAGCCGGTGTCGGTCAGTCTTCTCGCCTGGGGAGAAAACAGCAAAGACCTGATGAAGAGAGCACAGCAGAGGTTATATTTTCTGAGAATCCTCTGGAAAAATAATCTCTCAAAGGACCTGTTGATGGTATTTTCCCATTGTACTGTGGAGAGTGTATTAACTTACGGTCTGTGTGTGTGGTTTGGGAGCTTCACGGTCAGGGGAAAAAACAATGCTTTCCAGGGTTGTAAAAACAAAAAATTCCTTCCAGTAGCACCTTAAAGACCAACTAAGTTAGTTCTAGGTATGAGCTTTCGTGTGCATGCACACTTCTTCAGAACATGCATGCACACGAAAGCTCATACCTAGAACTAACTTAGTTGGTCTTTAAGGTGCTACTGGAAGGAATTTTTTGTTTTGACTATGGCAGACCAACACGGCTACCTATCTGTAACAGGGTTGTAAAGACTGCGGAGAGAATAATTGGGTGCACTCTTCCCCCCTTGGATCAAATCTATGCTTCCAGGTACCATAAGAAACCTGCAGAGATAGTGCAGGATAGTGCCCACCCTGGAAATTACCTCTTTCAGCTTCTGCCTTCTGGAAGAAGGTACAGGATTATAAAGACTAGGACTAGCCGCCTGAGAAACAGTTTCTATCCAAATGTGAGTTTGGTTTTAAATGCAGTGTAAGGTAGTCTTAATGCGAGCGTATTGTATTCAATTATGGGGTATCAGAGTTTTTAGGGGCTAACCAGGCTGGGATAGCAGGCTTGTGGGTTTTTGAATGTCTGATGTAAATTAATTCAATTTCGTTGTTCTGTATGGGACAATGACAATAAAGATTATCGGATCGGATCATAAGAGAAGCTCGTGTTTCTATTTCCTCAGCGTTGGATCTCTGATCCGCTTGAACCCAGCTAATTTATACAGACAACTCACACCCATCTCTGAGATTCAAGACGGATAATAGAAAGCCCTTCTTCACACAGCCCCATAGTTAAGGTACGGAACTCCTTGCCACCAACTTGGATGGCTGTGGAGGAGGATTGGACAAATTCGTGGAAAAGGTTAAGAATGACCACTAGCCACAATGGCTCTGACCTGCCTCCATGGTCAGAGGCAGTAATGCTTCTGAATACCAGTTGCTGGAAACCGCAGGAGGAGAGAGGGGTCTTGGGTTCGAATCCCGATTCCCTTTGGGGCACGTGGGTGGCCACTGAGAGAACAGGATGCTGGCCTCATCCAGCAGCGATTTCTTTCGGTTCTGATCTCCCCAGCCAGGCAAAAACATTCAAGGAAGGGTACAAAGGAAGGTAGATGGAGAAGGGGGGGGGTAGTTCTGGGAAGAGGTGGGAGTGGATGAGGACTGTGGGCCAGAAAGATCGGCCCTGGAGGGAGCCGTGCATGTTTAGTCTGGAAAAGAGGAGACTGAGATAGGATAGTCATCTTCAAATCTCAAGAACTGCCCCGTGGAAGAGGAAATAAGCTTGTTTTCTCTTGCTCCGAAGGTTAGGACTTGAACCAGTGGCTTCAAGTTGCAAGAAAGGAGATTCCGGCTGTCAGGAATGAGCCAGCTCCCAGTGAAGGTTTGCAGCCAACAGCAGAAAGCAGCCAGGAACAGAGAGGCTTTGATGTTAGTCAGACAGGGGAGAGCTGGCAGCTGCAGACCTCGGCACTTTCTGACCCTGACGGAAAAGGCAATAGCTGAGAGCAGGCTAGAACACAGCCAAAGCTTGCCGGAAGCACAATCAGGTGCAAATAAACTCAGAGACAGCCTGTCAGGTGTGTGTGTAGGAGCCAGGCCCTGTGACCAATAGGACTTCGCAGGACTGGGGCCTACCTAAGTTTGTTCTGGAGAGGCAAGGTGCGGCCGCACAGGTGAGGCCGATTGGTAACTCACAGCACCTGGTGGCAAGAGCCAGGAAGGGATATAAGGTCAGCATTTTCCCTTTGGCTCTTTGCCACAGCAACACACTTCCTGCCTTGCTGCGTTTGGCTTCTTGCTTCCTGATCCTTGAACCTCGCCTTCTTGACTCCCTGCTTCTTGATCCTCAGACCCCTGACTTTCTGTCTCCTTGCTCTCTGACCCTAGGACTCTTGGCTTCCTGACTCCTGGCTTCTGGACCCCCATTCATGCTACATCACCGCCATCTTGCCCACGGTCCCGACATCTCCTGCCGGGACTTTGATCACCCGTGAACCGGACCGTGACACAGCCTCTCAGAGCTGGAAGAAGTTGGAGCTGATCTAGTAAGTCCGAGGAGTCGGCGAATGGGAGGGTTGTTAGACAGGAAGCAAAACAAGAGACGTAAGGGTCGTAAGTTCAGTATCTGCTGGAGACGCCGGAAGGAGTCTTCAGAAGGGTCAACTTGAGTGATGATGCCGGATGCTTTGTTAGAGCCACCCAGAGCTATCTGTTTGTTTTTGCAATAAATCCTCCTTTTTAATTAGCTATGCTTACTGTGTTATCAAGCTGAGAACCTGGACTCCTGACAACATCAGGAAGAACTTTCTGACAGTAATGGCAGTTCGACAGTGGAAGGATCTCCCTCGGGAGGTTGCGGAGTCTCCTTCCTTGGAGGTTTTTAAGCAGAGGTTGGATGGCCATCTGCAATGGATGCTTTAGCTGAGATTCCTGCACTGCTGGGGGTTGGACTAGATGACCCTCAGGGTCCCTTCCAACTCTATGATTCTATGATTTGTCCTCTGGGGCCAAGGCCTGAGCATCAGAAATTGGTGAGGGCTCCCTGAATGGTTCAGTAATCTACGTTTGGCTCACTGGAAAGAGATGAGCTCATTTCAAGAGAGGGAGATGGTTCTGTAAACTAGACCTTCTGCACTCCCGTTCCCCTGCCGCCACCTAAAAAACAGAGATTGCCTCTCGTTTGTCTTGCCACGTCCTTTTGAGTGCCTTCCACAATATTCTCCTGGGATATGACTTCATCTTTGAGTCAGGCTTTGTCTGCCATCCTCTTTCATCCACCCTGTTCTCTCCCCCCCCCCCCAACCACCTTAGTGCTAAGTTGTCTGGGTAGTCTTAAGAACATGGGTAGGCAACCTAAGGCCCAGGGGCCAGATCTGGCCCAATCGCCTTCTTAATCTGGCCCGCAGATGGTCCGGGAATCAGCGTGTTTTTACATGAGTATAATATGTGCTTTTATTTAAAATGCACCTCTGGGTTATTTGTGGAGCATAGGAATACGTTCATTTCCCCCCTCTTCAAAATATAGTCCGGCCCACCAATTGGATTATGATTCGGATATGTTGATTGGCTGTTTTTATTGGAAAATCAATAAAAATGATTTTAAAAAATATATATACATATATATATATAGTCCAGCCCCCCCACAAGGTCTGAGGGACAGTGGACTGGCCCCCTGCTGAAAAAGTTTGCTGACCCCTGTGTAAGAACATGGGTAGGCAAACTAAGGCCCGGGGGGTGGATCCGGCCCAATAGCCCTCTAAATCCAGCCTGCGGATGGTCCAGGAATCAGCATGTTTTTACATGAGTAGAATGTGTCCTTTTATTTAAAATGCATCTCTGGGTTATTTGTGGGGCATAGGAATTCGTTCATTTTCCCCTGTTCAAAATATAGTCCGGCCCCCCCAATTATGATTCGGATATGTTGATTCGCTGTTTTTATTGGAAAATCAATAAATTTGCTATATCTATTGATATCAATATCGATATATAATGGTCCAGGAATCAGCGTGTTTTTACATGAGTAGAATGTGTCCTTTTATTTAAATTGCATCTCTGGGTTATTTGTGGGGCATAGGAATGCGTTCTTTTTTTTCTTTCTTTTCAAAATATAGTCTAGCCCCTCACAAGGTCTGAGGGGGCAGTGGACCAGCTCCCTGCTGAAAAAGTTTGCTGACCCCTGCTTAAGATCATAACATAAGAACATGAGAAGAGCCCTACTAGAACTTGCCAAAGGCCCATCTAAGTCCAGCATCCTGTTCTCACAGTGGCCAACCAGACCCCTATAGGAAACCATCAAGCAGCAATGAAGCCCTCTGGTTTGCCTGGAATGTGGGTTCTTTGCATGCATGGCTACTATACAAAGCTAAGAGTCACACCCATTGCTTCACTGCACCGATTCTTGCCTCCCATTGCACCCACCATTGTCATGCAGCCCCCAAAGGGTTGCCCACAAGGCACTGTGTCTCCCTTTGGCCAAAACCAGCACCCTATCCCCAGTTTAAAGGCACAAGAACATAGCAGAACCAACAGCAGAACACAGCGTTCTCTTCATCCAGCCCTGTCCCTCCTAAAACGTCAAGCTCCAAATCTCCAATTTTTTAAGAGAGAGAGGGATAGGTGCTGGGGCTCGCAGATGCTCCTAAACTCCAAGCGGCAACTTCTCTGATCCTGTGCTTGTTGCATTTAACTTGGCAACAAGAGGCGAGCGGGAATCCACTTTGCGCATGCTCTGTGGCTCTCCTTGATTGCTTCCCTATACATCCTGGGGGCTCAGCCAAAACTGGCATAAAAAGCCCCTAATTCTAGTCTCCCTAGAACAGCCAGGGAGCTTCCTCAAAATCTGTTCTCTCCGCTAGAGATCTTAGGCTGCTTGTGCCATCCCAGACAGGATCCCGGCTGGATCGTGTGCCCCAGGAAAGGAGGAACAGCACCAAGATGGATTCTTGGACGCCCTGCTGTGTCTTTTGCCTGGCAGAGCAAATCCCCAGTCTTTGCTACATCTCGTCTGCGTGGATTTGCTTTGTAGGGTCTTTCTCTGGCTTGTGCCTCCTAGAATTAGTTTCCTTGACATCGCTCGGTGACCCTGGATCAGACGTGTTGGCGATCACGGTCTCCCTGGTGGTGTCAGGGTTACCAGCAGCCGCTGGGTCCCCGTCGCCGGCGTCCTCTCGGGGTTCTTCCATTTGAACACGCGACGATTCTGGGCTGCGGGTGGCGGGAGACTCGTCCGGACCAGAAAGGCTGCCCTTGGTCAAGATGTGTCGGGAAATCACTAAAGGAGATGGAAAAGCTGGTTAGGGGACCTGGGTGGCGCTGTGGTCTAAACCACTGAGCCTCTTGGGCTTGCCGATCGGAAGGTCAGCAGTTCGAATCCCCACAACGGGGTGAGGTCCCGTTGCTCTGTCCTAGCTCCTGCCAACCTAGTAATTCTAAAACATGCCAGTGCAAGTAGATAAATAGGTACCACTGTGGTGGAAAGGTAAACGGTGTTTCTGTGCGCTCTGGTTTCCATCACAGTGTCCCGTTGCACCAGAAGCGGTTTAGTCATTCTGGCCACATGACCTGGAAAGCTGTCTGTGGACAAATGCTGGCTCCCTCGGCCTGAAAGCGAGATGAGTGCCGCAACCCCATAGTCGCCTTTGACTGGACTTAACCGTCCAGGGGTCCTTTACCTTTTTACCCTATCTCACGGGTAGGCAAACTAAGGCCTGGGGGCTGGATCTGGCCCAATCACCTTCTAAATCTGGCCCACGGACGGTCCGGGAATCAGCATGTTTTTCCATGAGTAGAATGTGTGCTTGTATTTAAAATGCATCTCTGGGTTATTCGTGGGGCATAGGAATTCGTTCATTCCCCCCCCCCAAAAAAAATATAGTCCGGCCCCCCACAAGGTCTGAGAGACAGTGGACCAGCCCCCTGCTGAAAAAGTTTGCTGACCCCTGCCCTATCTTATCAGAGACACCACAGAATCATAGAATTTGGAGAATATAGAATATGTAGAATATTTGGAGAATATTAGAATATAGAGTTGGCAGGGGCCCTAAGGATCATCTCTGTCCTCTCTTCACACACACTCGTGTTCTTCCTCTCTTGACACCCTCATCCCACTTTGCCCCCCCCCCATGATTACCTCCAGACGGCTTGTAGTCATCCCGGCTAATCTGGGTCCCCCCAAAGAAGGAGCTACAGCTGGGCAGGATGAAAAGCCCAAGGGAGAAGATGATGATCTGGAAGCGGAAGGAGAGAGGGTTGATTTAAGCGCTGAAGAAACCACATGGGTGTAAAAGCAGGGATACGTAGCCTTTGGCCTTCCAGGGTGTTACTGGACTACAGCTCCCATCATGCCTCACCATTGCCCATGCTGGGAGCTGTCGCTGCTGGGAGATGGAGTGCACCTGGAGCGTAAACTGAGTGATAGTCGCCATCAAATTCATTTATATCGATTACTTGCTTCCCTCGCCAAAGTGACCCGAAGCGACTCTGAAATATACTCGGAGTCGAGTGTGGATTTCATGCTCTTTATTCAGCTCGTAGTGGTGAGGAGGAATGGAAGTTGCCCCAGAATGTCTGCTTTATATACATTATTTACACAATGGGCCCCACGTGATTGGCTAATTCCGGGATTCTCCTGTAGGCCAATCAGGTTGCGGATAAACTTCCACCTGGAGCTGGATTGGGTGGCTCCCGTGGACCAATCAGACTGCTGCATTCTGGATCCTATTGTTCTAGGACCAATCATAGAATCATAGAATCCTAGAGTTGGAAGAGACCACAAGGGCCATCGAGTCCAACCCCCTGCCAAGCAGGAAACACCATCAGAGCACTCCTGACATATGGTTGTCAAGCCTCTGCTTAAAGACCTCCAAAGAAGGAGACTCCAACACACTCCTTGGCAGCAAATTCCACTGTCGAACAGCTCTTACTGTCAGGAAGTTCTTCCTAATGTTTAGGTGGAATCTTTTTTCTTGTAGTTTGGAACCATTGCTCCGTGTCCGCTTCTCTGGAGCAGCAGAAAACAACCTTTCTCCCTCCTCTATGTGACATTTATATATTTGAACATGGCTATCATATCACCCCTTAACCTCCTCTTCTCCAGGCTAAACATGCCCAGCTCCCTTAGCCGTTCCTCATAAGGCATCGTTTCCAGGCCTTTGACCATTTTGGTTGCCCTCCTCTGGACACGTGCCAGTTTGTCAGTGTCCTTCTTGAACTGTGGTGCCCAGAACTGGACACAGTACTCCAGGTGAGGTCTGACCAGAGCAGAATACAGTGGCACTATTACTTCCCTTGATCTAGATGCTATACTCCTATTGATGCAGCCCAGAATTGCAGAATTGCCCAGAATCAGACTGCTGCATTTTGGATCCTATTCAACTCAGTACATAACAGACTCCCAGACACAATACAAACACTAAAACCAATTTACAATGAAGCCCGTCCATGCATATAAATACAAGGCCTTAGGGATCCTGTCCCATCAAAGCCACATTCAAACCAAACCATGCCTTTATAAAACCACCTGGGATCCTGGGAGCTGTCATTTTGTTAAGGGGGCTGAGAGCTGTTAAGGAGACCCCATTCCCCTCCCAGAGCTACAATTCTCAGAGTTCCCTGGGAAGAAGAGGGGTTGGTCCCCCCCTTTTTAAACCACTCTAGGAATTCCCAGGGAGGGGGAACACTGAAAAGGGCCTCCCACCTCTGTATTCTCTCCCCCCCCCGAATTTTTGACACCCCCTCCAAGATACATCACTCCAAATCTGCACACCCAATGCAGTTCTCTTTTGAAAAATGATTTTGCCAGTATTGAGTCTTATCGCCAAGCATGACCATCCCCACTTTGCTCTCTGTCCCCCCCCCCCCCAATTTACCACGAGGCAAGTGCTGGTCTGGGCTGCCTTCGTGGAGGTCTGTTTGATGAGTCCTTGTAGCTTCTGAAGCTGACCCAGCAGGGACCTGTAAGAGGAAATGCGTCTGAGTCTCCCATGTCCAGATCTGGAGCCAGAATGTTTGCCACATGCTGTGTGTGAAATCACTGCAGAATAACTAGGTCTATTGTCTATTGCTCACCTTGCCAACAAAGGTCCGTATGGTTAAAGCTATGGTTTTCCCAGTAGTGATGTATGGAAGTGAGAGCTGGACCATAAAGAAGGCTGATCGCCGAAGAATTAATGCTTTTGAATTCTGGTGCTGGAGGAGACTCATGAGAGTCCCATGGACTGCAAGAAGATCAAACCTCTCCATTCTTAAGGAAATCAGCCCTGAGTGCTCACTGGAAGGACAGATCCTGAAGCTGAGGCTCCAAGACTTTGGCCACCTCATGAGAAGAGAAGACTCCCTGGAAAAGACCCTGATGTTGGGAAAGATGGAGGGCGCAAGGAGAAGGGGACGACAGAGGACGAGATGGTTGGATAGTGTTCTCAAAGCTACCAGCATGAGTTTGACCAAACTGCGGGAGGCAGTGGAAGACAGGAGTGCCTGGCGTGCTCTGGTCCAGGGGGTCACGAAGAGTTGGACACGACTAAACAGCAACAACAACATTGTCTATTGCTGCTGGCTAAATGGAACCTTCCCATCCACTTTTCCCCCAACAGCGTTTTGCTATCCTTGAACTCTGACAATGCCTCTTACTTTAAGGTTACCAGACGTCCCCGTTTCCCAGGGGACAGTCCCTGGATTTACAAATCAGTCCCCTGACAAAATCCATCTATTTAGTATGAAGTTGAAAAGCGTCCTCGGATTCATTGAAAAAAATCTGGTAACCTTGTCTTACTTGCCTGGAGGACAGAGCTGTGTGTACTTGCGTGTATATCAACCAGCTGACTAACATTCACATTTCCTTGCCTACTTTTGCCTCTGGCACCCCAAAAACTAGCATGTGGCCCCTGGAAGGTTGTGCATAAGAAAATGTGGCCCTTGGCTTGTGAAAAGGGTTCACAAACTCAGATATAAAATGCCAATTTGGTCGGATATTGTTATGATGCTTTGTGCCTTTTATAAACGGAAATAATAATAATAATAATAATAATAATAATAATAATAATAATAATAATAATAAAAAATAGTAACATAATTTTATTTATATCCCACCCTCCCCGGCCAAAGCCGGGCTCAGAGCGGCTAACAACAGTAAAAATAGCACAATTTAAATAAAATCATTGTCAATTAATTAAAATATATTCTAAAATCAATTCAGAATCAAATTAATGGCAACTATTGGGCTAGAGTTCTATGAGGATTACAGAAGGAGAGAGCGGGTCAGACTGTGCCTTGGCCAAAGGCCTGGTGGAACAGCTCCATCTTGCAGGCCCTGTGGAAAGATGTCAAGTCCCACAGGGCCCTAGTCTCTTGTGACAGAGCGTTCCACCAAATCGGGGCCACGGCCGAAAAAGCCCTGGCTCTGCTTGAGGCCAGCCTAACCTCTCTGTAGAGACACGGGTAGCGCTGTGGGTTAAACCACAGAGCCTAGGACTTGCCGATCAGAATATTGGCGGTTCGTATCCCCGCGACGGGGTGAACTCCCATTGCTCGGTCCCTGCTCCTGCCCACCTAGCAGTTTGAAAGCATGTCAAAGTGCAAGTAGATAAATAGGTACCACTCCAGCGGGAAGGTAAACGGTGTTTCCGTGCACTGCTCTGGTTCGCCAGAAGCGGTTTAGTCATGCTGGCCACATGACCCGGAAGCTCCCTCGGCCAATAAAGCGAGAGGAGCGCCGCAACCCCAGAGTCGGCCACGACTGGACCTAATGGTCAGGGGTCCCTTTACCCTTTACCTTTAACCTCTCTGTGGCCTGGGATCTCCAAGATGTTTTCATTTTAAGTCCATAAGGGCCTCTGTGGGACATACCAGGCGAGGTGGTCCCATAGGTACGGAGGCCTAGGCCATATAGGGCTTTAAAGGTTAAACCCAGCACCTTAAACCTGATCCTGTACTCCACTGGGAGCCAGTGCAGCTGGTATAGCACCGGGTGAATGTGATCCTGGTGTGATTTACTGGTCTTCTGGCAATTAAATTTCAAGTGAAACTTTCCCAATGGACACTATCCTCTTGCCTGCTGGTAACAAAAGGAAGGACCTTGCTTTCAGGGGGGCAGTAACAGACTTACATGTTGTGGGTCTCTAGTTCCTGCACTTTCTTCCTCAGTTCCTGGTTCTGCACAGAACAAGCTGCTACCCTACCGAGGAAGGAACAAGGGGGAAAGCAGTTAAAATTCCTCACCTGTACATTTGTATTTTATCATCTTTTTGTAAAACACACACAACCAAACAGCCTGCACACACTGGGAAACTCTGCCACAGATTGCAAAGAAAGGTGAGTTGGTGACGTCACGGATGCTAGCCAATAGGCACCTTTCATGGTGGAGAAGATTCTCCCAAAGTTGTTGAACTCCACCTCCCACAAGCCTCAGCAAAATATGGCCAACGGCCAGCGATAATGGGAGCTGGAGTCCAAACAACCTCTGGAGAACCAGAAGTCCCATTACCCCTGACCTAGACGTATGTCCCAGCCTATCAGGGATCACATGTTAAATGCATTTGCAGAGATGTAAAGACGGGATGGAGAGGATGAAGGAGTTGATGCCCTTCCATGTCACCCAAAATTAGCTGCCTGAGGCCATGGCCTCACTCTGTCTCAGGGTAGTGCCGGCTGTCTATATAGGCACATGTTGTGCTAGTATATGCTTTTTTGTTAACCTGGCTGGAGAACCCCACTGCAGTCTTTAGAGAAGTGTGAATTCCAAAGGAAGGCTGTGTTCTGGTTCATGCACTGTTTTTGTGTTGTTTTTTTAAAAATATATGTTTACTAAAGATTTCTTGTTACAGATAGGTAGCCGTGTTGGTCTGCCATAGTCAAAACAAAACAAATTCCTTCCAGTAGCACCTTAAAGACCAACTAAGTCAGTTCTTGGTATGAGCTTTCGTGTGCATGCACACTTCTTCAGATACACTGAAACAGAAGTTTCCAGACCCTTCTATATAGTGAGAAGGTGGGGAGGGGTATTACTCAGAAGGGTGGTGGGAATGGGTGATTGGCAGATAGCTGTGATGAGCCTGTTGACGACTCTTAACGACTGCCATAGGTCTTACAGGAAAAAGCAAGGGGTGAAAAGGTGAAAAATGGCTTTGTCATGTATAATGAGATAAGAATCCAAGGTCTTTGTTCAGACCAGGTTTTTCCATGGTTTTGAGTTTGGTGATAAGTTGTAATTCAGCAGCTTCTCTTTCCAGTCTATTTCTGAAATTCCTTTGTAGTAAAACAGCTACTTTGAGATCTTGTATAGAATGTCCTGGGAGATTGAAATGTTCTCCTACTGGTTTCTCTGTCTTGTGATTCCTGATGTCCGATTTATGTCCGTTTATTCTTTGGCGTAAGGTCTGGCCTGTTTGTCCAATATAGAGAGCTGAAGGACACTGTTGGCATTTTATGGCATACACAATGTTAGACGATGAGCAATTAAATAGTCCCGAGATGGTATGTGTGATGTTGTTGGGGCCAGTAATGGTGTTGTCCGGGTGTATGTGGCAGCAAAGTTGGCATCTGGTTTGCAAAAGTATGTGCAATGTCTCTTTTTCCAAGTTACATTTCTACAGATCAGTTTCATTTGTTGAGACATTAGTGCTACATTAGGAAGAAAATGGGGGAAGAGGTGGAGGGGGAATGGTGACTGGGGGTGGTGTCAGGTGGCGATGTTTCTATTTTACTTAGTGTATGTGTGGGGTTTTCTGTCAGCATAGCTTCTGCAGGTTCTCTTTACTATTTACTTGTACAGTGGTACCTCGGGTTACATACGCTTCAGGTTACATACGCTTCAGGTTACAGACTCCGCTAACCCAGAAATAGTGCTTCAGGTTAAGAACCTTGCTTCAGGATAAGAACAGAAATCATGCAGCGGCATGGCAGCAGCAGGAGGCCCCATTAGCTAAAGTGGTGCTTCAGGTTAAGAACAGTTTCAGGTTAAGAACAGACCTCTGGAACGAATTAAGTACTTAACCCGAGGTACCACTGTATTCCTTTGGTGGTGAGTGAGGTTGGGTTTGGCCCAGAACAGGGGTCAGCAAACTTTTTCAGCAGGGGGCCGGTCCACTGTCCCTCAGACCTTGGGGGGGGGGGCAAAATATATTTTGGAAAAAATATATATGAATGAATACCTATGCCCCACAAATAACTCAGAGATGCTTTTTAAATAAAAGCACACAGTGTACTCGTGTAAAAACATGCTGATTCCTGGACCATCCGCGGACCATATTTAGAAGGTGATTGGGCTGGATCCAGCCCCCGGGCCTTAGTTTGCCTACCCATGGCCTCGGTTGTGGTTGGCTGTCTTTGACTAGCTGTGGTAAATTTTGTTTTCGTGTGTGAGTGGGGTCTGTGCGTGTTTTTGGATCAGGTTAGCCAGATTGATTCGTATGCTGTTGGCGGGTTCTTCTTGTTGTCTTGTTGGGCTGTGTATGTGATAAACCATACCGGGGTGAAGTTGTCTTCCTCTGTTTGTCCCCGTGTCGGTTTCAGATTGTTGGTTAGTTTTTCTAATAACGCTATCTCCCATACTATTTTAATAGGTAAAGGTAAAGGGACCCCTGACTATTAGGTCCAATCGTGGCCGACTCTGGGGTTGCGGCACTCATCTAGCTTTATTGGCCGAGGGAGCCGGCGTACAACTTCCGGGTCATGTGGCCAGCATGACTATGCCGCTTCTGGCGAACCAGAGCAGCACATGGAAACGCCGTTTACCTTCCTGCCAGAGCAGTACCTATTTATCTACTTGCACTTTGATGTGCTATCAAACTGCTAGGTTGGCAGGAGCAGGGACCGAGCAATGGGAGCTCACCCCGTTGCGGGGATTCGAACCGCCAACCTTCTGATCGGCAAGTCCTAGGCTCTGTGGTTTAACCCACAGTGCCACCCACGTCCCTTATACTATTTGATACAATTGGTCTATGCTTACTCCTGACAGGTCTCTCCAGTGTCTGGCTATGATTCTTCTGGCTGCTGAGAGTAACTGGGTTATGAACTCTTTGTGTTGTGAGTGGGCATTATTGTCTTGGAAGATGTTTAGTAGGGCCAGTTCTGGGGTCGGTTCATGCATTGTTAAGTGCAAATTACCGTATTTTTTGCTCTATAAGACTCACTTTTCCCCTCCTAAAAAGTAAGGGGAAATGTGTGTGCGTCTTATGGAGCGAATGCAGGCTGCGCAGCTATCCCAGAAGCCAGAACAGCAAGAGGGATTGCTGCTTTCACTGTGCAGCGATCCCTCTTGCTGTTCTGGCTTCTGAGATTCAGAATATTTTTCTTTTCTTGTTTTCCTCCTCCAAAAACTAGGTGCGTCTTGTGGTCTGATGCGCCTTATAGAGCGAAAAATACGGTAGGTAAGTTCACCTTTGAATTCAAATTGGCTTGAATTTCTACCCTGTGCCTTGTGGTTGGGAGTACAGGAAGGGGAATCTGGGATGCAAAATGAACAGGGGTCCCCACGCCACAGACCCCACTCTCACCGGCTCTCCAGCCCATCAATATATTCCTTCTTGCGACGGCGGCTGTCCTGCGCAGACTGCTTGTTCCGGATTTTCCTCCGCACCTTCTTCAGGATCCGTTCCTCTGCCTGTTGAAGAGGGTGAGGGGTGAGAGAACCTTTTAGATGCACACAGAGCTTGGGGACGAGCTTGAAGCTCACAGAATATAGTTCAGAAATCCCCAAACTATTTGCTGAGGAAAATATGCTTTGGAATTATATACCCAATACGTGGAACCTAACAAAGGGACAATATGAATGGACTCTCTGCGCCCATACTATGGCCAAAAACACAAGTATTGATGAACTGGAGGAATAAAACTGCATTTCCCTTCAACGATTGGATAGAAGGTATGTAAAAACTCACAGCACGTGAACATATTGTACATAGTATACACACAGGCTTGTCACGAACAAATTTAATGATATTTGGAATCCATTTCTATAAACATTGTATTAAGGTTGGATCTATACACAGGAAAACCGCCCACTATAAATACCGTAAGTCAGAAATTAGATGTTATAACGAAAGGAAAAAAATGCTATGGAAAATCACATTTTTTTTTTACACTCCAGCGCCATCTGGTGTTGCATTTTTATAACGCGTTCAAAACGCTGTTTTTTGACTAATGTAGCTGAGTCCTAGATGAAATGTAGGTTAACTAGAATAACAAACTTGTAATATCGATAAGTTCTGTTTTTGTTTTGTATGGGTGTTATCTCTCCTTTTCCTTTTCCTTCCTCCTCCCCTTTTCACGTCTTATTTTACACTTACAATTGTATACACATTATTTTTTATCTTTCAATAATCTATCTACATGTCCACGAACTACACCTGAAAGTCACTGCTGGGTGAACATGAGTGGGGTGACTGGGTGAGCCAGGGTGTCGTAGCAGTTAGCATGTCTGACTTGGACCTGGGAGAGTCCAGAGTTCAAATCCCACTTGGCCATGAAGTTGGCTTGGTGTGACCTTGGGCCTAGTTACTGCCCCTTGGCCTAACCTACCTCTCAGGGTTGTTGTGGAAATCTAATGAGGAGGGGGAAGAAGCAGGTACAGAGCTCCTTGGAGGGAAAAGGTGAGATATAAATGCTATAAGTACAGTGGTACCTCGGGTTACATACGCTTCAGGTTACATATGCTTCAGGTTACATGCGCTTCAGGTTACAGACTCTGCTAACCCAGAAATAGTGCTTCTGGTTAAGAACTTTGCTTCAGGATGAGAACAGAAATTGTGCTCCGGCGGTGCGGCGGCAGCAGGAGGCCCCATTAGCTAAAGTGGTGCTTCAGGTTAAGAACGGACCTCCGGAACAAATTAAGTACTTAACCTGAGGTACCACTGTAAATAGATTTTGGGGTATAGCTTTGCCTGATTCCTAGAGATCAGTTTTTGTGGTTTTCGCACTTTCCGAACAAAATTCAAAGTGTTGGTGCTGACCTTTAAAGCCCTACCTCGGCCCAGTATACCTGGAGAAGCATCTCCACCCCCATCGTTCAGCCCGGACACTGAGGTCCAGCGCCGAGGGCCTTCTGGTGGTTCCCTCATTGCGAGAAGTTAAGCTACAGGGAACCAGGCAGAGGGCCTTCTTGGTGGTGGTGCCTGCCCTGTGGAATGCCCTCCCATCAGATGTCAAAGAGATAAACAACTACCTGACATTTAGAAGACATCTGAAGGCAGCCCTGTTCAGGGAAGTTTTTAATGTGTGATATTTTAATCTTTGTTGGAAGCTGCCCAGAGTGGCTGGGGAAACCCAGCCAAATGGGCGGGGTACAAATAATAAATTACGATTACTACTATTACTATTTAGACACTTTGGGGAGAACTCGACAGGGACAAGACTTGCATTGCTTGGCTCCGCCTCTCATTTATTCTAGCCCCGCCTCCTGGTAGTCTCCATGCCTTCCACTCCCCAGTCCCAATGGGCCACAGTCAGGGCTGGATATAGGTTTGATGAGGCCCTAAGCTACTGAAGGTAATGGGGCCCTTTATATGTCCAGCTGTCCTTTGTCAACAACAAATTGTCACTGTTTTTTGTGTTGAATATATGCTATATGGTAATTTATGGACCTAATAGGTATCTAAAGCCATTTGCACATAACAAAATATGTATTTTGTCAAAGTAATTGTTGAACTGACATACAGTTAAGAAGTACTGTATATTAATAGTGAAATACAATTAAAAAGAAGCATATTAATAGTGAAATAATTACCAGTGATATTTTAGGAAGCAGGCTAGCAGATGGGTCCCGTTATTTACATCATAGGAGCCTACACAACACAAAACACTGTTGCTGTATGTAGGTTTTATTTTATTTGTTTTTTATCTTATATTTTGGAAATGCACATCCAGGTTTCCCCCCCTTTAATTTTTTGGGGGCCCCCAAGAGAGTGGGGCCCTAAGCTATAGCTTGTTTAGCTTATACGTAAATCCAGCACTGGCGACAGTACCTGGTGGCTAAATAACTCTTAATGTAGCATTAAAAAGAGATAAAAGCAACATGCACATATTTTTTTTAAAAAAATTAAGAAATAACCCAAGGAGAGCTACCAAACTGGATGAAATCCCTGGGCATCTCGACTGGTCTCCATTCCTTCTGGGATGGGGAAAATGTCCCTGCTGGCTTCTGCAGCCACGTACCTTGGTGAGGGGGAGGTCCGAGCACAGCAAGACCCCTTCCTCGCTCAGGAGCCACTTCTCCTCCTCCGTCAAGTAGAGGCCCTGGAGTTGCAGTGGCTCAAAAGGATCCTGCCCCACAGCAGAGGAAGAGTGTGTTAGCTGCCTTGTGGCGTTTTCCCTCCTAGGTGTGTGACATCATACTGGGTCATAAGGAAAGGGTTAACTACAGTGGTGCCCCGCAAGACGAATGCCTCGCAAGACGAAAAATGCGCAAGACGAAAGAGTTTTCCGGTTTTTTTAGTCGTTCCGCAAGACGAATTTCCCTATGGGCTTGCTTCGCAAGACGAAACGTCTTGCGAGTTTGTTTCCTTTTTCTTAAAGCCGCTAAGCCGTTAATAGCCGCTAATAGCCGTGCTTCGCAAGACGAAAAAACCGCAAGATGAAGAGACTCGCGGAACGGATTAATTTCGTCTTGCGAGGCACCACTGTAAGGGTAAAATGATTAACCAATAGGAACCCAAGGGGAGGAGTTAGAGTTAGAGTTGTTAAGAAGTCAGTCTGGAGTTAGAGAAGGCAGAGGGAGGATAAGTCTGTGGGTTGGGCTAGTGTGATGTGAGAGAATCTGTTAAGAGGAGTCAGTTAAACAGTTGCGATAATCAGTCAGAAGGTATTAGGAAGGTGTAGGCCGGTAAAGAAACTAAGGTTAAGAAACTGACAAGAAAAATTATCTGAAACCATAAACTTGTTAATGCTTATAAAATAAACTTGTTTATTTGGTTTGATGCTAACAACTGTCTGGACTCAGTGTGTACCCGAGAGAAACGGGTTGGTGGCAGCAGGGAAGCGAGCACAGTGGTGGCAGAGGGATCAATAGACCGTCAAACGTCCGGGGACCCTGTGTGATCGCCACAACACCCCTTTGCAAATCACCCTCTCTCGGGGAGATAGTTCTTTTGGGACCTGCTTCGTTTCACAAATGGGGTCCTATTGCATCATCAGCCAGGATTCTCGTCTGCTGTCTGGATTGGCCGGAAAAGAGGCCCCCTAAGCATGTGCAAGGGACGCAAGTGGCATTGTGGTCTAAACCACTGAGGCAGGGCTTGCCGATCGGAAGGTTGGCGGTTCGAATCCCCGCGATGGGGTGAGCTCCCGTTGCTCGGTCCCTGCACCTGCCAACCTAGCAGTTCAGGTGCAAGTAGATAAACAGGTACCACTCCAGCGGGAAGGTAAACGGCGTTTCTGTGCGCTGCTCTGGTTTCACCAGAAGCGGCTTATTTATGCTGGCCACATGACCCAGAAAAACTGTCTGCGGACAAACATCGGCTCCCTCGGCCAGTAAAGCGAGATGAGTGCCGCAATCCCAGAGTCGTTTGCGACTGGACTTAACTGTCAGGGGTCCCTTTACCTTTACCTTTTTTAAGCATGTGTAGAATGCGCCACGATGGCATTTTGGGTGCCAATGTGGAAATACCACAGGACTAATCACAGGCCTTCCATGATTTTGGAGTCATGAGTAGGGGTCAGGCTCCAGTCTGCCATCTCTGATAAACTGGTGGTGGTGGTTAGAGGGAGGTAGCGGACTATGCACTAGCGCCCCCCTGTGGCAAAAGGGAGGAGCCAACCAGCCAAATACGGAAGCCGAATAAGAGCTGTGAGCCACGGCGGGTCATGTAACACCCCCCGAGCCCTACAAAAACTTCTAGTATGCTCATGGCTCTCAACAATGCTTGTGCTGTCAAGACATCCACTCTTGTCCCTTGATATGACATCATCTGTGTGCGACAGCTGGGATTTTGCAGAGTCTAGCAGTGAGTCTGCAGAGTTGCCAGCTAAGGAGCCGGGACAGATATCTGACTCCGAGTTTGATGTTGGAGATCTGAGGCTCACTAAGCCTGAGGCTGGCAGGTGAAGGCCCTCTGGACCCCACATCCCACAGCCCCAGGGCCCATGAGGCCAGAGCCAGGACGCTTGCAGACAGCTCCCCCTAGGCCCTGAGGAACCGTCTGCCTCCCAACCAACCTCATAGGTCTGGGTGAGAGTCCAGAAGACTGGTCTGGAGGAATATGGCAGTTCTCACAAAGGGAGAGAGGTAAAAGATAAAGGGACCCCGGACCGTTAGGTCCAGTCACAGACGACTCTGGGGTTGCGGCGCTCATCACGCTTTACTGGTCGAGGGAGCTGGAGTACAGCTTCTGGGTCATGTGGCCAGCATGACTAAGCCGCTTCTGGCAAACCAGAGCAGCGCACGGAAACGCCGTTTTCCTTCCCGCTGGATGCCACAGAGGCTCAAAAGGCCTCAGGCCACCTCTTTCCTTTGTGAGAGCCAAGTGGCTCACTCGGAGCTGTCTGTGGTGCTGAAAGCCATGTGAGTACAGCCTAGGAGAGGTGGATGGCAGGCAGTGGCTCAAAAGGCCTCTGTGGGAGCAAAGTATAGTGGTACCTTTGTGGTACCTCGGGTTACATACGCTTCAGGTTACAGACTCCGCTAACTCATAAATAGTACCTCAGGTTAAGAACTTTGCTTCAGGATGAGAACAGAAATCGTGCTCTGGCGGCGCGGCAGCAGCAGGAGGCCCCATTAGCTAAAGTGGTACCTCAGGTTAAGAACAGTTTCAGGTTAAGAACGGACCTCCGGAACGAATTAAGTACTTAACCTGAGGTACCACTGTATGTCTATTGGAGCTGTCTGTGGTGCTGAAACACCTAATCTGCCTTGTTTCACATGCTCCTCTGGAAGACCAGGCCAAACCAGGGCTCCATCCGCAGTATACATGTAAAGCTGTATCATTCCACGTTAAACAGTCATGGTTCCCCCAAAGAATATCGGGAAGTGTAGTTTGTTAAGGGGGATAAGAGTTGTTAGGAGACTCCTATTCCCCACAGTGTGGGGACACGGGTGGCGCTGTGGGTTAAACCACAGAGCCTAGGGCTTGCCGATCAGAAGGTTGGCGGTTCGAATCCCTGCGACTGGGTGAGCTCCCGTTGCTCGGTCCCTTCTCCTGCCAACCTAGCAGTTCGAAAGCACAACGTGCAAGTAGATAAATAGGTACTGCTCCAGCGGGAAGGTAAACTGTGTTTCCGTGCGCTGCTCTGGTTCGCCAGAAGCGGCTTAGTCATGCTGGCCACATGACCTGGAAGCTGTATGCCAGCTCCCTCGGCCAATAAAGCGAGATGAGCGCCGCAACCCCAGAGTTGGTCACGACTGGACCTAATGGTCAGGGGTCCCTTTACCTTTACTATTCCCCTCAGTGTGGTTTAACAATCAGGGAATTGTTGCTGTGTGGGGAGCCTTTTAAGAACTCTCAGTACCCTTAACAAACTACTTTCTTTGGGGGAAAGCACGACTGTTTAAAGTGGGGTGAAAAAGCTTTGCATGCATAGTGCAAATTAGGCCCTGGAGAAGACACCCCAGAAGATCAGTTCCATTATTACTTACCTGGGGCACAGGAATGTCTTCCACGTTGGATCTGGTCACATTCTCCAAGATCCCGAGTGACACTTCGCTCATAACACAGGCCTCAGGGAGTATTGCTGGAGGTGTCCAGTTCTCTGGTGGGGAGGAATGAAAGAGTCATGGGGCCAGTCAGAAAGGGGGCAAGTTTGGAAAACAGACTTAGTCTAAATACCTCTAACGCTTTGCCCCAAGGTAAAGGTGGGACTTGCATCAACCTGCATAACTCTCACTGTTACAAGTTCAGCCCGGACACTGAGATCCAGCGCCGAGGGCCTTCTGGCGGTTCCCTCATTGCGAGAAGTGAGGTTACAGGGAACCAGACAGAGGGCCTTCTCGGTAGTGGCGCCCGCACTGCGGAACACCCTCCCTTCAGATGTCAAGGAAATAAGCAGCTATCCTATCTTTAAAAGACATCTGAAGGCAGCCCTGTTCAGGGAAGTTTTTAATATTTAATGCTGTACTGTTTTTAACATTTGATTGGGAGCCTCCCAGAGTGGCTGGGGAAACTCAGCCAGATGGGCGGGGTATAAATAAATTATTATTATTATTATTATTATTATTATTATTATTATTATTATTTTCATTCTGCATTTCTAAGAACTCAATCTTTCAGTGTGGCAGCACCAGCACTTTGGAACTCCCTGCCAATTGACACAAGGCTCATTTCGGTGCCTGCTAAAAACATTGTTCAGGCGAGCCTTTCCAGACACATAGAACACTGACATGTCTTTTCATCTGCTTTTGAGCTTATTGTTGATTTTAATTATTTCAAATCATTTTTTTTAATTGGTTTTCTTGAGTACTCATTTCATTGTTTTATTATTTTGCAACCCCCTTTGAGGTCTTCCTTTTCCTTTCACAATCGAGCGGTATATAATTTTTTAAGGAAATAAATAAATCAGGACCTGAGCACACCAACAACTCGCCCCACTTGTATTTCCTGGCAACTGTCGTTCAGAGCATGTTGTCTCTGAAGAGCAGAGGTGGAACATAGTCCCCATGGCTAGCAGCCATTGATATAGCTTCATCCTCCTTGAGTTTCTTGAATACAGCAGTGTGGTGTAGTGGTTAGAGCGTCAGACTAGGACCTGGGAAACCAGGGTTCGAATCACGACTTGGCCATGAAGCTCATTGGGTGTGCTCTTGGGCCAGTTACCACTTCTCAGCCTAACACATGGGTTGGCAAGCTAAGGCCCGGGGGCTGGATCCGGCCCAATTGCCTTCTCAGTTCGGCCCGTGGGCGGTCTGGGAATCAGTGTGTTTTTACATGAGTAGAATGTGTGCTTTTATTTAAAATGCATCTCTGGGTTATTTGTGGGGCATAGGAATTCGTTCTCCCCCCCAAAAAAATATAGTCCGCCCCCCCCCACAGTCTGAGGGACAGTGGACCGGCCCCCTGCTGAAAAAGTTTGCTGACCCCTGGCCTAAACTACCCCACAGCGTTGCTGTGGGCATTAAGTTTAGGGAAGCTTTTAATGTTTAGGGAAGCTTTTAATGTTTGATGTATCACAGTATTTTAATATTTTTTGGAAGCTGCCCAGAGTGGCTGGGGAAGCCCAGCCAGATGGGCGGGGTATAAATAAATTATTATTATTATTATTATTATTATTATTATTATTATTATTTTATTTATTAAATGAGGAGGAGGAGGAGGGCCAATGAAGCCATCTTGAGTTCCTTGCGGGAAAGGGCGGGAGACGAATGCAACGCAATGCAGTAAAATAAAGAATCCTGCACACTTACCTAAGGGGTTGGAGAAGACAGGATCAGGCCCGGTCGACTCCTCCACCATACCCATGTCACAAATAACCTCATAGATGACGGGGGCTGATATGTCTGGGGGCCCAAGCTCACTCTGCACAGGGGGGTCCACATGGGGATCGTCTGAGATCCCGCTGTCACTCTCTGGCGAGGCGACGGGGCTCCTCGATTCGTAGATGTCGTTTGGGTTAATCAGGAATTGCAAGAGATCTTCTGTGTCGCTGTTACTCGGACGACCCTGGAGCAGGAATGCGGTTGGGTTGCAAGTACAGTGGTACCTCGGGTTAAGAACTTAATTCGTTCCGGAGGTCTGTTCTTAACTTGGAACTGTTCTTAACCTGAAGCACCACTTTAGCTAATGGGGCCTCCTGCTGCCGCTGCACCACCAGAGCACAATTTCTGTTCTCATCCTGAAGCAAAGTTCTTAACCCGAGGTACTATTTCTGGGTTAGCGGAGTCTGTAACCTGAAGCGTCTGTAACCTGAAACGTATGTAACCTGAGGTACCACTGTACTTGCTTTGGAGTGCTTGTGTGTATCTGTTCCCCTTGGGGTGTCAGGAGGGATATTTACAAGAAATTTCAACTGGGGGTGGGTAGCTCTATCATTCCCCCTCTCCCCCGCCACACCTGAGAAAGCTCAGTCGGTTGAACACCAGACTCTTAATCTCAGGTTCGTGGGTTCAAGCCCCACGTTGGGCAAAGGATTCCTGCATTGCAGGGGGTTGACAACCCTTGCTGTCCCTTCCAACATTGTCCCTTCCAATTCTATGATTCCCATCGGCCAACTCCTGACAGATGAGTGAGGCTGCCCGCCCGCCTGTCAGTCACCTGACCTGTCCATCACTTGACAGAGGCACAGCTCTGAAGTTGGAACACAAGCAGAGCCTGTTGGATCAGGCCCATCGAGTCCAGCGTCCTGTTCTCACAGTGGCCAACCCAATAGGAAACCACAAATCAGGATTCGAACCCAAGATCACTGTGGCTTCCAGCAACTCGTATTCAGAAGCACTGTGGCTGGTAGATATCAGTAGCCCTATCTTCCATGAAGGTTAGAATTTTTCTATTTTTTAATTATTATTTTTTTATTTATACTTTTCAAGTTTATACATGTCACTAATTTTTCAATCATTTCGACATTTCAAAACTTGACCTCCTTCCCCCTCTTTCTGCAGTCCCCTTCAGTTTATTGCATCTTCTGCATATCCAAAGTAACTTAAATTTGCTCATTTATTCATCTTCTTTAAATATATACTCTTATGAAACTGCAGGTTTATTACAGTAATCCCGCCAATGTTTTTACCTGTTTACAATTTATCTGTAACTTGGTTACGGATTTCCATTCTGTAACCATTTCCATTCATGTGTGTGTGTGTGTGTGTGTGTGTGTGTGTGTGTGGAAATTGTTTCTTGAATAGTTACAGATAAATTGTAAACAGGTAAAAACATTGGCGGGATTGTTGTAATAATAATAATATTAATAATATTGTAATAATAATAATATTGTAATAATAATTGTATATATATATAAATAAATAGTTATATTGATTTCTTATTCTTCCAGTAAGTTTCACCATTTCTGCATATTCCATAAGTTTTGGTATCCATTCTTCCTCTGCTGGGACTTCTGCTTCTTCCCATTTTTGGAAAAATGGCCGTGAAGCTTAGAATTATAGCACTGTAGAGCTGGCAATGACTCCCACCCCAGGGGTACCCCAAAGCCCACCTAGTCCAGCCCCCGACTCACCAGCACTTCGCCGGCTGCCCAGGCCTCGTAAACCTTTTCTGACGCTCGTCCATAGGCGTGGTCTTGAAGCGGGAAGCTGGGTTTGGACATTGGCGCAGAAAAGGCTCCGTTGGGCACCAATCCTTCCTGCCCCTCGAAGAGGAGGACATCTGGGAGAGTAGGGTTGCTGGATTCCATGGCCTGAGATGAGCAGACAGCATGTTAGCGGCTGAGAAACCTGCGAAGTCCCTGATTCAAATCCTGACCTTGTTTAGTAGCCTTAGGCAAGCTACCCTCTCTAGGCCTCAGGGTTTCCATCTGCAATATGGAGAGATTGGGTGGTAATGCCCTACCTTTTTTGGGGGGGTAGAGATTGTGTATAAAAACAGAGAGAACAGTTATAACAACAGATGAAAATTATCATTATTATTATTCTACATGACTGCACCCCCCTTCATCTGAAGGTCACAGAGTGGTTAACAATGTAAAAAGGCACTATGCAGAACTGGCAAAACTGACATACAGTGGTGCCTCACAAGACGAAATTAATCCGTTCCGCGAGTCTCTTCGTCTAGCGGTTTTTTCGTCTTGCGAAGCAAGCCCATTGACGGCTTAGCGGATTAGCGCTATTAGCGGCTTTTAGTGGCTTATCGGCTTAGCGGATAAGCAGATAAGTGGCTTAGTGGCTTAGAAAAAGGGGAGAAAAAGGGGGAAAAAACCACAGGAACTCTCAAGACATTTTCGTCTTGCGAAGCAAGCCCATAGGAAATTTGTTTTGCGAAGCACCTCCAAAACGGAAAACCCTTTCGTCTAGCGGGTTTTCCGTCTTGCGAGGTATTCGTCTTGCGGGGCACCACTGTATAAGCTACGGGACAAGGATAACTGTGACTTTAAAGATGAATGGGAACCCTTTACAAAGTATTTGAAGACGTAACAAAGCGAACTGGACTCCTTGGCTGGTTTTGAATAAACATTCACAAACTTTTTATTGATAATTATTACTTAAATAGTTTGAGGATCTATACAACTGTGTAACATGCAGAAAACAGCATTTTTAGAGAAATCAAAGACTGGAACTGAAGGAAGTCGGGGGGTGGGATTTGTGTGGGAGGGTGGGGAAGGGAGGAAAAAAGGGGGGAAATAAGGATGACATGTTTCTGGATAATATGTTTTGTTTTAATTTTGAATAAAAAAGTAATTAAAAAAAAACCCAATGTAAAAAGGCAAAAATGCACTCCACAAAAACAACCACCTCCCCACAGTTTAAAAGGCAAGCAAAACAATGAAACAGGCACGTAGAATGAGTGCAGTTGCACACGCGTTAAAACAAAAAAGGTAAGTAAAAAAACCAATAGCATCATCTGATTATTGAGTATAGTTCCAAATTTGCCAGGTTTGTGATGAAGACTGGCCTGCACATTGTGGTTCCACTGTACAGTATATGTCATAAAGGAATGCTAACTCATATAAAAACTGTCTGGAGGTTCTATTCAAAATCTCAAATTACGCTTAATTTCCCCCGTTATAGCTATATTTCAGAGTGAGTGGTCTACCTTACAAGGTTGCTAGTAAGAGTTACCGACTGATTTCTTTGAGCACCCTAAGACTGAAACCCTACCTAAGAGATGTAAAGTTGCAATCTTATACCCATTTTCCTGGAAGCGAGTTCCATACTGTTGCCATGTGACCTCTTTTTCCAGGACGTGTTCTTTTTCATGGGCAAAATGTAAAATAAGATTCATCAGAGCGATCCAAGCAGAAGTCGGCAAATGAGTTCTCTCTTTTTTGCCCTTCAAAATATGGCAAGCCTAGACTTCCTCTGAAGGAGAAGGCACACAGCTTGGGAGAGATTTTGGATCCATCGCTGGCATACCCTCAGACACTCTGAAGCCAAAATCCAGGACATCATCATCTTCCTTGTTATTGCAAGAACATGGTGGCCATTTTGGTTGCCACGATTTCGCACTGCGGTTCTCCCCCCGCCAAAAAAAGCATTTGGGGGGCATGGCACCCCAAAACATGTGTTTTGGGGTGAAGATCGCAGCCCTGATTTTGGGGGTGGGTGGGAATTGTGCCTCAAAATCAAATGAAAACATGGCAACCAAAATGACCGCCATTCTCTTGGGTTAAAAAACAAGATTTCCTGGCCTGGTTTTTCTGGGACACTTGGGAGGTAATTTCACTGTTGCTGAAGGCTCAAGTGGTTTTGATGGCATGAAGTGTTTTCCATCAGGGACACCCCAACTTAGGGTTGCCATATGTCTGAAATTTCCTGGCCACACACAAATACTGCAGCCAGAAGCAGTGTCCAGGAAAAACCCATACAGTGGTACCTCGGCTTAAGAACTTAATTCGTTCTGTTGAACAAGCCATTCAGAATATGCAATTGGGCAAATCCCCAGGGCCAGATGGCCTGACCTCCAAGTATTATAAGACATTAAAAGACTACTTGATTCAACCACTGATGGAGGTCAGCAACGAAATTATGGAGGGGAAGAGGGCGCCGGAATCGTGGAAGGAAGCTTTCATCACATTGATACCAAAATCGGAAACTGAAAAGACACAACTCAAGAACTATCGTCCCATTTCCCTTTTAAATGTGGATTACAAAATATTTGCAGACGTCTTGGCAAGTAGATTTAAAAGAGTTTTAAATGAAGTAATTCATAAAGATCAGGCAGGCTTTCTCCCAGGTAGACACATGTTTGCTAACACAAGGAACATTATTGACATTTTGGAACTTTTGCAAACAGACATAAACACAAAAGCAGTGTTAATCTTTATAGATGCGGAGAAGGCCTTTGATAATCCGTTCCGGGAGACTTCCGGTTGACAGCGATCCGAGCGCAAGCGGGGATTTTCCCTCTTGGGAGATCCCGGGTTTTTCGGAGGATTGGGGGTGTCACAGGGCGCAGTGACCCCTCGAAGTAGTGTCAGGAGGGTGTTCTGACACTCAGGTTCCCGCAGGCAGCCGAAACGCGAACCTCCCGGCCGTCAGGTAGCTCTCAAAAAGAGTGACGAGAACGGCGGGGGGGAGAGCGGGTTGCAGGGAGGCCATAGCTACCTCCGAGAAACGAAGCCCCGGGCTTGCAAGGAGAGCTTTCAATTCTCGATTTGAAAGAAATTCGGACTTAATTGGATATAAGAAGAATTTAAAATCAAGGAAAGAAACCGGATGAAAAAAAATTGAAAGGTACGAGACCAGCTTCTCTATTCGCAATCAGCTTAGACGCATGAAAACAACAAAGCGATCAAAAGTGAAAGTAAGTTACCGCTCGCGGCTGTTGTTTCTTCTCCCCTTTAACTGAATAAAAAGTACCCTTTTTGGGGGAGATACAATTTATCAAGGAAGATCTAAAGGGAAAGGGGGGACAGAAGAACAAGACGGAGTTATTTAAGTCCTTTTTGAAGCTTGTGAATTTGATTTGGCGTAACTAGACTTTGCAGCGGTGGCGGAATAAAAACTGCGTAACAAAAGGGGATTTCCAGACTCCATTGCTAAAGTTCTATGAGACTGTCTGATGTTTGCCGTGGAAAGAAGGTTTTTTTCTAAACTGATCTGGACTGGCGTTTCAGGATTGAATACAATTCGGTATACTTTTTGACTGTTTAATTCTTTTTTTGTGTGTGCCAATTTCTTTTTATTGAAACACCTAAATATTTGAGCAAATTAAAACAGTTTGGAGACCTTGCCCCTAGTGGTCAGAACGCATATAACAACTTGTTTTTTTCCGGGTCTTTATTTTTTTTTCTTTAATAAATAGCCCTTGGCTGTTGGATTAAAAGAATTATTGATTCATACAAATTTGGATTAGCCTAATTGGTGGCAGAAGAAATATTTATTCATATCGATTTAAGGAATTAGCCTAATTGGTGGCAGAAGATTGGTTTGAACATTAATATATATATTTTTTATTTTTTATTTTTTATTTTTTCCTCTTCTCTTTTGGATTTCCTCTAACTCCAGTAATTTGCAAAAGTTGGGTCATATTTAAAACAAGTACCTATATTTATGGATTAGCCTAATTGGTGGCAAGAAGACGTTTACAGACAATTTGAACTGTTGGGATTTATTTTGACTATATTCGATTATATTAAGATTTGGACTGGACTTGATGGACTATGAATGGTTGATAGTGGTATTTGTATTTTGAATTGTGAAATTTTGAAAAAGTGTCATTTAAATGTTTCATAAGAATTTGTTTTGAAGAGGGACACAGTATAAATTGTATAAATTGGGGTCTGGATCCAACTGAATCAGGGAAATAGTGGGATTGAACTATTAGAAAAGGAAACGGGTTAGAAAGTAAGGAGAAGGAGAAGGAGAGAATGTCTCACCCACAGAAAAAAGCTGGGGAAGGAGGAACACCGGGAGATAGAAGAGGTTCAAAACCTGAGGCAGATTTCAAAGCCGAAATTTTAAAAATGTTCGCAGAAATTAGACAAAGCGAAAAGAATTTGGAGGATAAATTAGAACATGTAGACACTAGAATTGAGCAGGTGGACAACAAAATAGGTAAAATGGACCAAAAGATTGATGATACAGT
The DNA here is from genome assembly GCF_964252035.2 of Podarcis erhardii. Lineage (NCBI taxonomy): Eukaryota > Metazoa > Chordata > Lepidosauria > Squamata > Lacertidae > Podarcis > Podarcis erhardii. The sequence continues at coordinate 8,533,199 of NC_138505.1, read as the reverse complement.
AAAAGAATTGAAAGACCAAATAAAAGAAGTCAGCAAGAGAACACAATCTGTGGAGGAAGGATTAAAAAAGACAAAAGTGGAGATGAGGGAAGTTAGGAGAGAAGAGGAGAAGATGAAAGCAGGAATTTCAGAAATGAGCAAAACGCAGGAGGAGTTATGGGATGCAATCTCCATGAACGAACTGAGGCAACGGGAGGTGAATCTAAGGTTGAGAGCAGTTCCAGAGGTCCAAGGAGAAGACATCAAAGACAAATTAATAACGGAAATTGCTCAATGGTTGGAATTACAAAAAGAAGATGTAGAGAAGAGAGTTCAAAATGCATTTAGGATGAGAGTAAGGACAACAAAGACAAGGAAAGTTACAGGAGATTGCTTGATTACTTTTAAAGACAAAGACATGAGGAATTTAATACTCCAAAAAAACAGAGAGAAACGACTGAATATTGACGGGAGTTATATAATTATTTTTAAAGACATACCGGTCAGATTGCTGAAACGGAGAGACCCATATAAACCATTGGTCCAAATTCTGAAGAAAAACAAGATTGAATTTAAATGGGAATTCCCTCAGGGGATTTCTTTTGTTTATAAAGCCAAGAGACACAGACTTACAAGTCCCGAAGAAACAAGTAAGTTTCAGAGACGTTACAAAGAATTGATGGTAGAAGAGGAAGAGGAAGAAGGTGCGGTAGGAGGAATTGACCCGGCGGGAGGAAAATTTCTAAAAGAAAAGTATAAAAAGAATAGAGAGACGGATGAAAAGGAGGAGGAGAAAGAAGAAGAAGAAGAAGAAGAGGAGGAGGAAGAAGAAAAGGAGGAGGAATTATAAAGAGAGAAATTTAGAACAAAATTTTATATTTTTTAATTAATTATCAGAAAATATGGCATTGAAATTATGGAATTGGAACATTAATGGGATGAATGATAAGAAGAAAAGAAATACCATTGAACAATATTTAAAAAGGAAAAATTTGGACATCATCTGTCTTCAAGAAACACACGTGGCAAGGAAACATAAAAAAATTTTGATTAACAACAGATTGGGAAATGAATTTATATCCTCGGATAAAGAAAAGAAGAGAGGCATAGTCCTTTACGTAAGAAAAAATATAGAAGCTCAACAGATCTTTAAAGATGAAGAAGGAAGAATAATTGCAATACAGATCAATTGGCAGGGCGAAAAATTAATAATTGTCGGGATCTACGCACCAAATGGAAACAAGACTGATTTTTACAAGAAATTGGAAGAAAGATTGTTTGAATACATGGATCAAAAAATTATAATAATGGGAGATATTGTGATGGCCTGGGATTCCGATTCTGAGGATGAACCAGAGGAATCCCAGCCTGCACAGGAGTCCCCGCCTCCAGGGCCGGCTGAACTGGGGCAAGGCCTAGATGCTGAAGAGCCTGCACCTGTGACAGAGCATCAGGAGCTGGCCCCAGGTGAAGCCCTTCTGGCCCCAGAGGGGCTTGACAACTCAGTGGCCACAGGTGAGCCTCCTCCAGGGCCCAGTAACCCTTCGGCCTCTCCTGATCTGCAGAGGCTTAGGGCAGAGAGGCGAAGGGAACTGGTTGCCCCCAGGAGGAGTGCTCGCCTTAAGGCCAGAGGAGGCGGGGCTCCTGGGGGTCGGGACCGCCCCCGGCCTTAGAAGAGGATAAAAGCCCAGTCAGCCTGGCCCCAGGTTGCGGGAGCAACGTCGTTGTTGGCTTTGGACCTTCCTGTGTTCCTGATCCCTGCTTGGCCTCCTGTTCCTGACTATCCGGTGTTCCAGTTCCCAGCTCGGCCTCCTGTTCCAGCGTACCTGTTCCCCGCCCGGCTCCCCGTCTTGGACCTCGCCCCTCTTCGTGTGGACTCTGCTTACACCCACGGTACCTTCCCCCGGGACCAGCACAGATATGAACGGAGTTGTATCAACGGAAATGGACAGATTAAGAGAAAAAAGTGACAGTAAAGAAGGGAAATTACCGAAGACCTTTTTTGCATTGGTGCAAAATCTCAATTTAATTGACATTTGGAGACTCAGACACCCATTAGAAAAAGAGTTTACATTTTATTCGGAACCGAATCAGTCCATGTCAAGAATAGATCAAATTTGGATCTCGAATGAACTAACTACCAGAATCCAACAAATAGAAATCCAACCTAAAGTAATTTCGGATCACAATCCGATAAAAATGGAGATAAAGGCGTATGAAGAAAGAACATTTAGATGGAGATTGAAAGATTACCTTTTGGAAGATGAAAGAATCATTCAAGATGCTCGCAAAAAATTGATGGATTATTTTGTAGATAATATGAACAAAGGCACAAAGATCAGTACAGTTTGGGATGCAAGCAAGGCGGTAATGAGGGGATTTTTTATCCAACAGAATGCGATTAAAAACAAGAATAGAGAGAAAGGGAAGAAGGACATCCTAAAACAAATAATGGACAATGAACAAAAGCTAATCAAAAAGCCAAATAACATTAAGATAAAACAAAACATTAAAGTTTTGCAGACACAGTTTGCCATGATCATAAACAAAGAAGTTGAATGGAATATTAAAAGACTGAGACAAAGGAACTTTGAATTCGCAAACAAACCTGGAAAATGGCTTGCATGGCAAATTAAAAAAAGGAAAGAGCAAAGTACAATAAACAAAATTATTGTGGATGGCGAGGAAATTGAGAACCCAAAAGGCATCAGAAAAGGATTTTTGGATTTCTACAAGCATTTATATGCAAGACGAGAGAAAAACAATATAAAGAAGATAGAGAAATTTTTGAAAGAAAAAAAGGTGCAAAAGATCCCGACAGAAATGAAAGACAGACTGAATGCCCCAATAGAGAATGAGGAAATTGTGGAAACTATAAAACAGATGAAAAAAGGGAAGGCACCAGGACCAGATGGATTTACAGCAACTTATTACAAAGAAATGAAGGGCTCCCTGACGGTACCACTCAAAGAAGTTATGAATAATATTTTGAAACATCAGGACATACCAGAAACATGGAAAGAAGCCTTTATAACACTCATACCAAAACAAGACTCCGATCTCACACAAGTGAAGAATTATAGACCGATATCTCTGCTAAATATGGATTACAATATTTTCTCGGGTATTTTGGCAACAAGACTTAAGAAGATACTGCAACAGCACATCCATGGAGATCAGGCAGGTTTCCTTCCTGGCAGACACATGAAGGATAATGTAAGAAATATAATAAATATTCTGGAATATCTGACTGCCAGTAATGAGAGACAGGCCGTCCTAATGTTTGTGGATGCAGAGAAAGCGTTTGATAATGTTTCATGGGAATTTATGTTGAAAAACTTGGAAATGATGGAAGTGGGAGAAGACTTTTATAATGGTATAAAGGCAATATATTCAGAACAGAGAGCAAAATTGATTATAAACAATGTAATTACAGAAGATGTGAATATAAAGAAAGGTACAAGACAGGGATGCCCTCTTTCGCCACTGTTATTCATTACGGTTCTGGAGGTCCTGTTGAGTTCTATTAGGCAAAATGAACTAATAAAGGGGGTAACAGTAGGTCAAAATCAATATAAAGTTAAAGCCTTTGCCGATGATCTGGTAATTACAGTGGAAGATCCGACAAGAAGTTTAAAAGAAGTTATAAAAGAAATTGACCAATTTGGAAGAGTAGCCGGATTTGTACTAAATAAGAGGAAAACTAAACTTATGGTGAAGAATTTGGACCAAAGTCTGATGGAAGAAGTGCAAAGAGAAACAGAGATGGAAGTGGCGAAAAAAGTAAAATATTTAGGAATATGGTTAACCCAAAAAAATATTGATTTATATCAAAACAATTATGTGACAACTTGGAACATTATTAAGAGAGACCTCGAAGTGTGGAGTAGGATGAAATTATCTTTTTGGGGCAGAATCTCTTCAATTAAGATGAGCGTGCTTCCAAAGATGTTGTTTTTATTTCAAATGATTCCAATAATCAAGGGGACAAAGATCTTCAGAGAGTGGCAAAGAATGATTTCCAAATATATCTGGCAGGGCAAAAAGCCACGAATACAATTCAAGTTACTAACTGATGCGAAAGAAAGAGGTGGCTTCGCCCTGCCAGATTTGAAACTTTATTATGAAGCATCTTGTCTCTGTTGGTTAAAGGACTGGATAACACTAAAAAATAATAAGTTATTGGACTTGGAAGGGTTTGACAACAGGTTTGGTTGGCACGCCTACTTATGGTTGGGAAAGAAGAAAGCTCACAAAAGTTTTGCCAATCATATTTTTAGAGGTGCCCTAATAGAAATATGGGATAGGTACCAAAATATTTTGGAACCAAATGTACCTCATTGGTTATCCCCACTGGAGGTCATGAGTGTTAAAAAGACAAACATGAGAGAGGATTGGATGACTTATGGAGATATTGTAATTAAAGAGGGGGGGAAATGGAAATTGAAGCCATATGAACAAGTTAAAAAATATGTATATGATTGGTTGCACTACTTCCAAACAAATGAAATGTTTAAAAAGGATTGTAAAGAGAGGAAATATATTGAAGGAGAGTCTAGATTTCAGAAAGAGATAATAAATAATGATTATAAGGTTTTGTCAAAAATGTGTAAAATGCTATTGGAATGGCAAACAAAAGACGAAGAAGTTAAATCGGTTATGATACATTGGGCCAAGGATTTTGGTTATAATATACAGCTGACAGATTGGGAGAAGGTATGGAAGGAAAATATGAAATTCACTGCATGTATGACGATAAAGGAAAATATCATGAAAATGGTATATAGATGGTATATCACTCCCGTTAAACTTGCAAAAATGTATAAGACATGTAATAAATGTTGGAAATGTAAGGAGAAGGAAGGGTCGTTTTATCATATGTGGTGGGAGTGTAAGAAAGTAAAAGGCTTCTGGGAAATGATATATAATGAGTTGAAAAAGATGTTTAAATATACGTTTGTGAAGAAACCAGAAGCCTTTTTGTTAGGAATTACAGGAAGCGAGATCAATAGAAGTGATTATAAACTTTTTCAATATGCAGTGACTGCGGCAAGAATTTTAATGGCTCAAAAATGGAAACAAGAAGATTTACCAACATTGGAAGAATGGAGATGGAAATTGATGGACTTTGCTGAATTAGATAAACTGACAGGAAAAATCAGATACCAAAAGGATCACAAGTTCATACAGGACTGGAGAAAGTTTACGATTCATCTGGAAAATATATGTGATGAACAGACAACGCTAGTCGGTTTTAAAGAGGCTTTGTGAGGAGAAAGGGTGTTGTAAGAGGGGAAAGAGCTGTAAAGATTCACTAACTAGCAATACAATTATAAAGGAAATGTGAATTAAATTTTAAAATCATGAGGATTGTGGAGGGAGCTGGGGGAAGTCTAAAAGAATTTATGTATTATATTGGAAAGTATGTGTTATTTAAATTTGTAAAAGAAAAACTTTTCTAAAAAATTAATAATAATAAAAAAAAGAAATTAATCCGTTCCGCGAGTCTCTTCGTCTAGCGTTTTTTTCGTCTTGCGAAGCAAGCCCATTGACGGCTTAGCGGATTAGCGCTATTAGCGGCTTTTAGTGGCTTATCGGCTTAGCGGATAAGCAGATAAGTGGCTTAGTGGCTTAGAAAAAGGGGAGAAAAAGGGGGGAAAAACCACAGGAACTCGCAAGACATTTTCGTCTTGCGAAGCAAGCCCATAGGAAATTTGTTTTGCGAAGCACCTCCAAAACGGAAAACCCTTTCGTCTAGCGGGTTTTCCGTCTTGCGAGGTATTCGTCTTGCGGGGCACCACTGTATAAGCTACGGGACAAGGATAACTGTGACTTTAAAGATGAATGGGAACCCTTTACAAAGTATTTGAAGACGTAACAAAGCGAACTGGACTCCTTGGCTGGTTTTGAATAAACATTCACAAACTTTTTATTGATAATTATTACTTAAATAGTTTGAGGATCTATACAACTGTGTAACATGCAGAAAACAGCATTTTTAGAGAAATCAAAGACTGGAACTGAAGGAAGTCAGGGGGTGGGATTTGTGTGGGAGGGTGGGGAAGGGAGGAAAAAAGGGGGGAAATAAGGATGACATGTTTCTGGATAATATGTTTTGTTTTAATTTTGAATAAAAAAGTAATTAAAAAAAAACCCAATGTAAAAAGGCAAAAATGCACTCCACAAAAACAACCACCTCCCCACAGTTTAAAAGGCAAGCAAAACAATGAAACAGGCACGTAGAATGAGTGCAGTTGCACACGCGTTAAAACAAAAAAGGTAAGTAAAAAAACCAATAGCATCATCTGATTATTGAGTATAGTTCCAAATTTGCCAGGTTTGTGATGAAGACTGGCCTGCACATTGTGGTTCCACTGTACAGTATATGTCATAAAGGAATGCTAACTCATATAAAAACTGTCTGGAGGTTCTATTCAAAATCTCAAATTACGCTTAATTTCCCCCGTTATAGCTATATTTCAGAGTGAGTGGTCTACCTTACAAGGTTGCTAGTAAGAGTTACCGACTGATTTCTTTGAGCACCCTAAGACTGAAACCCTACCTAAGAGATGTAAAGTTGCAATCTTATACCCATTTTCCTGGAAGCGAGTTCCATACTGTTGCCATGTGACCTCTTTTTCCAGGACGTGTTCTTTTTCATGGGCAAAATGTAAAATAAGATTCATCAGAGCGATCCAAGCAGAAGTCGGCAAATGAGTTCTCTCTTTTTTTGCCCTTCAAAATATGGCAAGCCTAGACTTCCTCTGAAGGAGAAGGCACACAGCTTGGGAGAGATTTTGGATCCATCGCTGGCATACCCTCAGACACTCTGAAGCCAAAATCCAGGACATCATCATCTTCCTTGTTATTGCAAGAACATGGTGGCCATTTTGGTTGCCACGATTTCGCACTGCGGTTCTCCCCCCGCCAAAAAAAGCATTTGGGGGGCATGGCACCCCAAAACATGTGTTTTGGGGTGAAGATCGCAGCCCTGATTTTGGGGGTGGGTGGGAATTGTGCCTCAAAATCAAATGAAAACATGGCAACCAAAATGACCGCCATTCTCTTGGGTTAAAAAACAAGATTTCCTGGCCTGGTTTTTCTGGGACACTTGGGAGGTAATTTCACTGTTGCTGAAGGCTCAAGTGGTTTTGATGGCATGAAGTGTTTTCCATCAGGGACACCCCAACTTAGGGTTGCCATATGTCTGAAATTTCCTGGCCACACACAAATACTGCAGCCAGAAGCAGTGTCCAGGAAAAACCCATACAGTGGTACCTCGGCTTAAGAACTTAATTCGTTCTGTTGAACAAGCCATTCAGAATATGCAATTGGGCAAATCCCCAGGGCCAGATGGCCTGACCTCCAAGTATTATAAGACATTAAAAGACTACTTGATTCAACCACTGATGGAGGTCAGCAACGAAATTATGGAGGGGAAGAGGGCGCCGGAATCGTGGAAGGAAGCTTTCATCACATTGATACCAAAATCGGAAACTGAAAAGACACAACTCAAGAACTATCGTCCCATTTCCCTTTTAAATGTGGTTTACAAAATATTTGCAGACGTCTTGGCAAGTAGATTTAAAAGAGTTTTAAATGAAGTAATTCATAAAGATCAGGCAGGCTTTCTCCCAGGTAGACACATGTTTGCTAACACAAGGAACATTATTGACATTTTGGAACTTTTGCAAACAGACATAAACACAAAAGCAGTGTTAATCTTTATAGATGCGGAGAAGGCCTTTGATAATATCTCTTGGAAATTTATGAAGGGAAATTTAAAAGAAATGGGAATGGGACGGGGTTTTGAGAATGGGATTGATGCAATATACTCAGAACAAAAGGCCAAATTGATAGTTAACAATGTGGTTACAGAAGAGTTCAAAATTGAAAAAGGAACACGACAAGGCTGCCCGATTTCCCCTCTGTTATTCATTTCGGTTCTGGAGGTGCTCTTGAATATGATCAGAGGGGACCGGTTGGTGGAAGGGATTCAGGTCGGAGCGAAACAATATAAACTTAAAGCCTTTGCAGATGACCTAGTTTTGACTTTGCAGGAGCCAGAATCTAGTACAAAAAGAGTATTGCAACTGATACAAGACTTTGGTCGGGTGGCGGGATTTAAACTAAATAAACAGAAAACTAAGGTGTTGGGAAAAAATTTGACAGATACAGAGTCAGAACGGTATCAGAGAGAAACAGAACTAACTGTGGTTAAAAAAGTAAAGTACCTAGGGGTAAACATAACAGCAAAAAATCTGAGTCTATTTAAGGATAACTATGAAAAATGTTGGTCTGAAATTAAGAGAGACTTGGACAGTTGGACAAAACTGAAGCTTTCTTTGTTAGGCCGAATTGCTGCTATTAAGATGAATGTATTGCCAAAAATGTTGTTTTTGTTTCAAACACTACAGATTGTGGACAAGACGGAGTGCTTCCGGAAGTGGCAGAAAGATATATCTAAATTTGTCTGGCAGGGCAAAAAGCCCAGAATTAAGTTTAAGATATTAACAGATGCGAAAGAAAGAGGGGGCTTTGCCCTGCCAGACCTAAAGTTGTACTATGAAGCCGCAGCTTTCTGCTGGCTAAAAGACTGGCTACTTCTCGAAGACACTGACGTACTGGACCTGGAAGGTTTTAACAATGCTTTTGGTTGGCATGCATACTTATGGTATGACAAGGTTAAGATCAATAAGGCCTTTAAGAACCATATTGTCAGGAAAGCAGTGTTTAATGTCTGGACAAAATACAAAGACTTATTGGAAAATAAAACTCCAAGGTGGCTTTCACCTCTGGAAGCTAAGGCCCGAAAAAGACCCAATATGGAGGCCAAATGGCCAAAATATTGGGAAATATTAGAAAAAGATGGAGACAATTGGAAATTGCAGAGTTTGGAGAAAATAAAGGATAAAGTGCGAGACTGGTTACATTATGCTCAGATTAAAGAAGTCTTTAAAAATGACAAAAAGCTAGGGTTCCAGGTGGAGAAATCGAAGTTAGAAACAGAATTGTTAGAACCAAAGACTAAGGTACTTTCAAGAATGTATAACTTGCTGTTAAAATGGAATACACAAGACGAAACGGTTAAATCAGCTATGATAAAATGGGCACAGGACATTGGGTATAATATCATGTTTGAGGACTGGGAAAGGTTGTGGACCACTGGGCTGAACTTCACTGCATGTAATGCTTTGAAGGAAAATGTAATGAAAATGATATATAGATGGTACATGAACCCAGTTAAACTTGCCAAGATATACCATTTGTCTGATAATAAATGTTGGAAATGTAAAGAAAATGAAGGAACATTCTTTCACCTCTGGTGGACTTGCCCTAGGGTGAAGGCCTTCTGGGAAATGATATATAATGAGCTGAAAAAGGTATTTAAGTATACCTTCACCAAGAAACCAGAGGCCTTCCTTCTGGGCATTGTCGGTCAGAAGGTGTTAAAGAAGGACCGAACATTTTTCATGTATGCAACAACGGCAGCAAGGATACTCATCGCTAAGAATTGGAAAACTCAAGAACTACCCACACTGGAAGAGTGGCAGATGCAACTGATGGACTATATGGAACTAGCAGAGATGACTGGCAGAATCCGACACCTGGGAGAGGAGAGGGTTGAAGAAGATTGGAAGAAATTCAAGATTTATTTAAAAAAACACTGTAATTTGGTTGAATGTTAAGAAAGGATGCTAGATCATAAATAATTGTGCACCATTAAATTAGAAAGAATTAAGATGATAAGTAAATTTGAGAAAAAATTATAAACCTTTTGGAGAATTTATAGATTATATTTAAATGAATTTGACACAAGAGTGTAAACAAGATGATAAATTGCTGGCAAGAATTGACAATGATGCAAATGGGAGCGGGAGGCGGGAGGGAGTCCAAGGATGTTATGAAAAGATGTTATGATATTTGTTATACTGTTCTTTATTTTTGCATTTATGTTTAAAAACCTAAATAAAAGATATTAAAAAAAAGAAAAGAACTTAATTCGTTCTGGAAGTCTGTTCTTAACCTGAAACTGTTCTTAACCTGAAGCACCATTTTAGCTAATGGGGCTTCCTGCTGCCGCCGTGCTGATTACTGTTCTCATCCTGAAGCAAAGTTCTTAACCCAAGGTAATATTTCTGGGTTAGCGGAGTCTGTAACCTGAAGCGTATGTAACCCGAGGTACCACTTTATTGGCACAGTGTTGTCATTGCCGATTTACAACTTTTGTGTGTGGATTTTCACTTTTTGAAATATGGCAACCCTAGACTTCTGAAATCCCCCTCCCCCCCCCCAAAATGATATAACAAACGTAACATAAAGGAAAATTAATGTAGACCGACTAAGAACTGTAAATAAGATGAAGCAAAAGACCAAGCATGAGATAGAAGAAGCATTACTATACAGAGTTGTATAATAAATAAAAATGAAAAAAAAAAACAAACAGTAGGTGGAGGAGGCAGGGGCAATTCATCCTCGTTTTCTCCCCATTTTCCTGCTGAGAACACTGAGGCTAAGGGGGAGGAAGCTGACAACCAGAGCCACCCTCTGAACTGGTTGTTTCAGTCAGAGAGCAGGGGGGCACTGAAGTCGGTGGGTCACTGCCCTGACGGACCAGCTTGCACAGCCATGAGCCATAAGCCTACAAAAAGTTCGCTTAACCATTGGTTTGTTCGCCTTGAAAAGCACGACTGCCCGGTGGATTTTTCTGAAGTGGATTAGCCTGTGCTGAAATTTAAGCTGCGTTATCAGTTGATCTGCTGCTCCGGAGTCCTTTCCACCCCCCATCTCTTACCTTGCTCAAATATTACCTGCCCGCTTCAAATATCTCTCTGTGTCCCCCACTGCCTGTAAGCGACCTTCAGACTTGCAGCCAGCCTGCTTCAAGCAAGGTAGCATTTCTTCCGCCTTCTTCTTCTTCTTCTTCTTCTTCTTCTTCTTCTTCCGTACAGGATCCTGGCATCCTGGAACAGCCTTGCCAAGGCCCACCCCCAGGCCTTAAACCAATTAAAAGGGGTCAGGTAAACACATTCACCTGTTCAGGCAGAGCTGAATTGGAGGAGGAGAACTCTTCACCGTGTGGCCCTGAGAACAGAAAACACGGCGAAATCCTAATCACATTTATTCAGGTGTGCTCATTTAAAGCGCTCCTCGCAATAATACTGGGAACTGTAGCATGCTAAGGGTGCTGGGAATTGCAGTTCTGTGAGGGATTAACGACAGAAGCCGTGTGCTTGAAATGTAATTACTGTAAAGTGGAAAATCATCTTGAATTTGATAGTGTTTGCTTCTGAGTAAATAAGGTTAAAAAGTAGAGACATCACCTTGCCAACAAAGGTCCGTATAGTTAAAGCTATGGTTTTCCCAGTAGTGATGTATGGAAGTGAGAGCTGGACCATAAAGAAGGCTGATTGCCGAAGAATTGATGCTTTTGAATTATGGTGCTGGAGGAGACTCTTGAGAGTCCCATAGACTGCAAGAAGATCAAACCTCTCCATTCTTAAGGAAATCAGCCCTGAGTGCTCACTGGAAGGACAGATCCTGAAGCTGAGGCTCCAAGACTTTGGCCACCTCATGAGAAGAGAAGACTCCCTGGAGAAGACCCTGATGTTGGGAAAGATGGAGGGCACAAGGAGAAGGGGACGACAGAGGACGAGATGGTTGGACAGTGTTCTCGAAGCTACCAGCATGAGTTTGACCAAACTGCAGGAGGCAGTGGAAGACAGGAGTGCCTGGCGTGCTCTGGTCCATGGGGTCACGAAGAGTCAGACACGACTATATGACTAAATAACAACAACAACAACAACAACAAATAAGGTTGCCAGAAATCGGGGGCTGGAGCACACTCATTTCTATGCAGGGCAGACCTCTTGAAATCAATGGACCTAAGTTAGACTTGCCAGGAACCACATAATATCCCTTTCTGGACTGCTAAGAAATCAATATTTTAATGTGGCAGCACCTGCAGTTTGAAACTCCCTACATGTTGTTATTTATTCATTTACCGCCCTTTATCCGTAGATGTCAGGATCACAACATGAAATCGCAATATAAAAAACAGGAAATGCGTAACAAAAATAAGAACAAAGCTGAACAAATAATCCCAGCTCCCACAACACATTGAAAAGGGCATAAGATGTCAATCAGCCAAAGACCTGGTTGAAGAGAAAGATTTTTGCCTGGCACCTAGAGTGTATTATGAAGGTGCCAGGCAAACCTTCCTGGGGAGAGCATTTGGCAAACGTGGAGCCACTGCAGAAAAGGCCCCGATATCATGTTGCTCCTATGGTCCTCTCGTGGAGGAAGCACATGAAGAAAGGCCTCAGAGGATGATCTCAGGATCCGGGTCAGTTCATATGGAGAGAGTTGGTCCTTGAGGTATTGTGGTCCTGAGCCCTCTATAGGTCAAAAGCAGCACTTTGAACTGAGCCCGAAAACTAATTGGCAGCCAGTGTGGTCAATAGGAAGGCACTTTCTTCACTGTGCGCTTTTTGGTGCCTGCTAAAAACAATTTTGTTTAGACAAGCCTACCCAGATGTGCTAAAAGGTCTGCCTTGGATTCATATCAAGATCATTCTGTCATTTTTGAGATTGCATCCCAGTACAGCTTTCGCGACTCTTTTGTTGACTATGAGGGCCACTACATTTATTTTACAGGATATGGTGCTGGAGGAGACTCTTGAGAGTCCCATGGGCTGCAAGAAGATCAAACCTCTCCATTCTGAGGGAAATCAGCCCTGAGTGCTCACTGGAAGGACAGATCCTGAAGCTGAGGCTCCAAGACTTTGGCCACCTCATGAGAAGAGAAGACTCCCTGGAAAAGACCCTGATGTTGGGAAAGATGGAGGGCACAAGGAGAAGGGGATGACAGAGGACGAGATGGTTGGACAGTGTTCTCAAAGCTACCAGCATGAGTTTGACCAAAGTGCGGGAGGCAGTGGAAGACAGGAGTGCCTGGCGTGCTCTGGTCCATGGGGTCACGAAGAGTCGGACACGACTAAACGACTAAACAACAACAACAACAACCCAGATATGTTAAAAGAAAATGGGAGAAGGGAGAAAATGATATCAAACAGGATTAAGCCGCTTCCGCTGTTCTTGGCATGCATGTGACGGAATTCAAAATGAAGCAATAAACAGCTGGATTGCCATGATTTCAGTAAATGGGAAAGAAAATGAGCACATAGGCAACACATTGCAGTCAGTTATAATTGCAAATATCCCAAGCTTGGGCTGATGGCTGTCGAGAGCGTTTCAGTGGGTCTGCGCTTGAGTGCGGTTTAACAATCAATTCCTCTTCCCAGGGGATCTGGGAACTGTAGCTCTGATTGGGGAAGAGGGGGCTTCCTAACAACTCTCATCTTAACAAACTACAGTTCCCATTATTCTCTGGAGAAAATCATGGGTGTTTAAAGTGGTATGGTGCAGATGGGGCCTTGGTTGGAAAGGTACCATTCCTACTTTACGCCAGCTTTTGCCAACATTTGCTCTCCAGATGTTTTGAACTACAACTCCCATCAGCCCAAACCATCTGGAGGGCCCCAGGTTGATGAAGCCAGTTCTATTGGTCTTACAACAAAAAGGATAAAACCTGCTTAACCTCACACTACCAAATCAATCACATTTGCCCAATTATTTTATCTAAAGTGCAAAGCACCTTAAAGTGGAAATATAAAATATATACCTCAATTATTGTCTACACTGACTGGCAGCCTTCCCTTAAAAGAAATTGTAAGATTCTAGTCCTTATGGAACTGAGCAAATAGGATGATAAGAAACTGCCTTAGTATGACAATTGGTCTATATAGCTGATGTATGCCTATGGACGGACACACACACACACACACACACACACACAGACACACGTGTGCTAGTCCTGCGCTGAGTAGAGCCATTCAGCCTAAGTCAGTCGTGTACATTAGCTTCAATGGCTTTACTCTGAGGAGAAGGAGGAGCACTGGATATAACTATATTATCTATATCTATGTCTCTATCTATATCTATATCTATATATCTATGTATATTACTTTATGTGAGTGTAAAGCAAAGCAAAACCAAACCATGGAGAGACCTGGTCTGAACAAAGACATTGGATTCTTATCTCATTATACATGACAAAGCCATTTTTCACCTTCTCACCCCTTGCTTTTTCCTGTAAGGCCTATTGCAGTCGTTAAGAGTCGTCAACAGGCTCACCACAGCTATCTGCCAATCACCCATTCCCACCACCCTTCTGAGTAATACCCCTCCCCACCTTCTCACTATATAGAAGGGTCTGGTGACTTCTGTTTCAGTGTATCTGAAGAAGTGTGCATGCACACGAAAGCTCATACCAAGAACTGACTTAGTTGGTCTTTAAGGTGCTACTGGAAGGAATTTTTTTATTTTGTTTTGACTATGGCAGACCAACACGGCTACCCATCTGTAACCAAAACAAAACCAAGCCTTGTTGCAGAGGCCCGGGAGAGGGAGAAATTGAAAACCAACGCTTGCCTCCTTCTCATTGGCTCAAATCATACGGCTCTGCCCGCCTTCCTCAAGCTCCCGTTGGTTGAGATGAGTGCTACAGGACCTACAGGCTCGCCGCCCACTTTCGAACGCCCAGACATCGAAGAAGCGTCACCGGGGCTCCCATTGGCCTTTTCCTCTTCTGCGCCCCGCCCTTTCGAATGTTCCTGTGACACTGTCCGCTGGCCCGACGTTCCCATTGGCCGAGCGGTGGCTGGGGGAATTCTCTTGTTCGCATAGCCCCGCCTTTTGGAACGTCCCGACTCCCACGGAGCTTGTGTTGAGTTGGGAGGCGACGGGGCCGGAGGAGGTGAGTTCGGCGTCGCGGATCAAGGCCGAGAGGGCAGAAGCGGGGCTTCGGGGGCTATAGACCGGTCTCTGCCCCTTGGCCTCCTATTTTTGGGGGGTGGTAGATGATGGGGGTCGTGTAAGACTTCTGGATCGCCCCATCTTACACCCGGCCCATTTAGCCTAGTATTGTCTGCACTGACCGGCAGCGGCTCTCCAGGGTTTCAGGGAGGGAGTGATTTTAAGGCTTGGACCTGGGACTTTACGCCAAGCATACAGAACTATGCCCCCCCTAAAAATAATGGTAAGATTCCAGCCCCCATGGGACCAAATAGGAGTGTAGGAAGCAGCCTTAATAATGCCATTGATCTATCTAGCTCAGTATTGCCCACACGGACTGGCAGCAGTTCTCCAAGGTTTTAGGCAGGGAGTCTTTCCTAGCTGTACCAGGATTGAACCTGAGACCTTCTGTGTACAAAGTAGCTGCTCTACCCTTGAGCTACAGGCCTTTCTCCTTCAAATCTGTACTTTGAAGTAAAGCCTGTTGAACTCAATGGGGCTTACTCCCAGGTAAGTGGGTATACACACCAAATTTTAGTCTAAAATTCAAGTAATGCTTACTTACAAAGCTTGTACTGTATTCGGTGTTAGCCCTGCTCTGAGCAGACCCCTTGATATTGCTAGACATGACATATGTTTGGTCCGTTAATGGTTGTACTTTGGTCTGCGGACACCCCATACCTTAAAGCCCATCTTTCCCTAAGGACCTTGTGAACTGTAGTTCAGGGTACTGGGTACTAGGAATTGCAGCTCCGTAAGGGGTAAACTACAATTCCCAGGATCATTTTATTCTGGATTGGTTTTACAGTGGTACCTCGGGTTACATACGCTTCAGGTTACAGACTCCGCTAACCCAGAATTAGTACCTCGGGTTAAGAACTTTGCTTCAGGATGAGAACAGAAATCATGCTCTGGCGGTGCAGCGGCAGCGGGAGGCCCCATTAGCTAAAGTGGTGCTTCAGGTTAAGAACAGTTTCAGGTTAAGAACGGACCTCCAGAACAAATTAAGTACTCAACCCGAGGTACCACTGTATTTGATGTTTTAATGTGTTGAAAATGGCTTTGAGATTTTTTTCTTTAAAATATAAAGCGCCATCGAAATGAAATGAATAATAATAATAATACCTCATGTAACAACAAAAAAGCGCCTAGACTTTCCGTTGTGGCAACCATAATCTGGGTTTAAGGGCCATTTGGTGATTAATTTATATATCTGAGTTTCTAACACTCGCCGTCCAGTCTTGGCCACAAAGCATACTGAGATCTTCAGGCTACCTTGCATCGAGCTCTATCTGAGTGAGATTACTAATTTCAATCTGTTAAATTCAGGATTTAGGTCGCACTCATACTGCACATTTAAAGCACTTTGATACTGCTTTAAGCAGTCATGGCTTTCCCCAGGGAATCCTGGGAACTGTAGTTTGCTAAAGGTGATGCGAGTTATTAGGACACTCCCTCTTTCTCCCTCCACAGAGCTACAATTCCCAGAGTCCTCTGGGAAGAGGTGTTGATCGTGAAACCTTTCTGGGAACTGTAACTATGGGAAGGGAATAGAGGTCTCCTAACTCTTTAGGGACGCGGGTGGCGCTTTGGGTTAAACCAGAGCCTAGGACTTGTCGATCAGAAGGTCGGCAGTTTGAATCCCTGTGACGGGGTGAGCTCCCGTTGCTCGGTCCCTGCTCCTGCCAACCTAGCAGTTCGAAAGCACGTCAAAGTGCAAGTAGATAAATAGGTACCGCTCCGGAGGGAAGGTAAACGGCATTTCTGTGCACTGCTCTGGTTTGCCAGAAGCGGCTTAGTCATGCTGGCCACATGACCTGGAAGCTGTACACCGGCTCCCTCGGCCAGTAAAGCGAGATGAGCACCACAACCCCAGAGTCGGCCACTACTGGACCTAATGGTCAGGGGTCCCTTTACCTTTAACAACTCTTTGCACCCTTGGCAAACTACATCTCCCAGGATTCTTTAGGGGCAACCCTGACTTAGGGGGCTTAGAGGAGACCCCCCCCCTGAGCTACAATTCCCAATTTATTTCTCCATTGCATTTATATCCAACTTTCTCCCCCCACCAAGAGTTCAAGGTGGCGTACATGATTCTCCCCTTCCTTCTTTACAACCCACAACAGCCCTGTGAGGTAGGCTTGGCTGAGAGGCAGTGACTGGTCCTAGTCTGATGCTGTAACCCAAGGGTTGGCAAAGTTTTTGTGGCTTCGGCCGGTTCATGGTCCCGCAGACGCTGCGGTGGGCCGGAGTGCGCACACATGCGCAAATGCTATTTCCGGCGCTCCTTCTGGCCTGGAGAAGGCGTGTGCAGCTTCCCATTGGCTGCAGAGCTTCCTGCAGCCAATGGGAAGCCGGCCAGCAACGCGGAAGGTGGTCCCCACTCTGCTCCGCGCCGGTTTAGCGTGGTGCACGGGAGACGACTGAGCGGGCAGCGGGGGTCCATGGGCTGGTTAATCGACCCCCATGGGCCGCTTGTGGCCCATGGGCCTTAGATTGCCAACCCCTGCTCTAACCACTACACCACAATGGCTTTTGCTGAAGAAGGATCGATTGTTAAACCACTGTGGGAATTAATGCTGTGCACCTCTGACCCCGGGACGCAAGTGGCGCTGTGGTCTAAACCAGTGTTTCCCAACCTTTTTTGGGCAAAGGCACACTTGTTTCATGAAAAAAATCTCGAGGCACACCACCATTAGAAAATGTTTAAAAAATTAACTCTGTGCCTATATTGACTATATATAAAGCAACTCTCTTTAATAGGAATCAAATAAACACAAATAAAGTATTTTATAATTTTACTATATTATGAAATAGTAAGTAAACAGAAATATGAAAAATTATAAAATACTTTATTCAGTGAACCTGTGAGGGCCCGCCCTTTGCGGCAGCCGATTGGCTGCCGCCGTGGGCAGTGAATATTAATGATGTATCATTTTTGTGCTTCATGCTGTGGCCACAGACATGTGATCTGATGGTGAATTTGGGGTGACCCAATGCAAAAATCCTGAGAATCCCTGTGGATCCATGTTTTGTAACCACGTTTTTGCACCATTGCAGCCCCAGGCAACAGTGGGTGTGTGATTTTGGGGGGGCAGGCTGTAGCCATGGACATGCTATGTGATCTGATGGTGAATTTGGGGTGACCCAATGCAAAGATCCTGAGGATCCATGTGGATCCATGTTTTGTAACCACATTTTTGCACCACTGCAGCCCCAGGCAACAGTGGGTGCGTGATTTTTGGAGGGCAGGCTGTAGCCATGGACATGCTATGTGATCTGTTGGTGAATTTGGGGTGACCCAATGCAAAGATCCTGAGGATCCATGTGGATCCATGCTTTTAAACCACATTTTAAGTGGGGAGGGAAGGAAAAACACAGAACGGACAAGGAGCACGAGAGGGGTGTGCAGAGAAGCAGCTGGCTAAGAATGCAGGAGAGGGGTCTAACGGGGAGGGAGGAAAGGAAGGCAAAAGTTTTCCCTCACCTACTCACCCAAGCCAGCCAGCTCGCACGCGCTCTCTCTCTCTCTCTCTCTCCCTCCTGCCTGCTTGCCTGGAGGGGAGGGGCTTTCCCTGCTCTTTGTTCCGTTTGAGCAAGCACAGCAAGGAAACAGAGGCGGGTGGGCAGTAAGACCCTGAGGCAAGTGCGGCTTGTGCTTGCTCAGCAGCTTCTTCACGGTGCTCCGCGGAACGGTGTTCTTCATCCCGGCGGCGGCGGCTCCCTCTCTTTCCTCTCAAGCAGAGCGGCCTTCCTGCTCCAGCCGCGCCTGCGCCTGAGGAGTTTCGAATCTGCCGCCGCGCGCAGGGTGACGTCACGGCCGCCGCCGGGCCAATCCGCCTGCTCGGCCCCGCCTCCCTTCTTCTCGCCTCCCTCACGAGAGGTAGCGCCTCCCTCGCGCACGGCGGATGCAGCCTGAGCAGAGTCCCCTCTCGCTTAGAGCAGTGTTTCCCAAGCGGCACACGAGGCAACGTGTCGCGGCACACTAGTGTGCCGCGGAACACCGGTTGGGAAACACTGGTCTAAACCACAGAGCCTAGGACTTGCCGATTAGAAGGTCAGCGGTTCAAATCCCCGCGACAGGGTGAGCTCCCGTTGCTCGGTCCCAGCTCCTGCCAACCTAGCAGTTTGAAAGCACCTCAAAGTGCAAGTAGAGAAATAGGTGCCAC
This sequence comes from Podarcis erhardii, assembly GCF_964252035.2. NCBI lineage: Eukaryota > Metazoa > Chordata > Lepidosauria > Squamata > Lacertidae > Podarcis > Podarcis erhardii. The sequence goes on along the minus strand of NC_138505.1, from coordinate 8,514,195 downwards.
TCCAGCGGGAAGGTAAGCGGCGTTTCCGTGCACTGCTTCGCCAGAAGCGGCTTAGTCATGCTGGCCACATGACCTGGAAGCTGTACGCCGGCTCCCTCGGCCAGTAAAGCGAGATGAGCACCACGACCCCAGAATTGTCCACGACTGGACCTAATGGTCTGGGGTACCTTTACCTTTACCTTTACCTTTACCTTTACCTTTACCTCTGCCCCACGTTTGGCAGAATCTGGCCAAGCATCATGCATGCTGGCATGTTGGAAAGGATCTCGGTCCTGTATACCTGAAGGAGCATCTCCACCCCCATCGTTCTGCCCTGACACTAAGATCCAGCGCCGAGGGCCTTCTGGCGGTTCCCTCATTGCGAGAAGTGAGGTTACAGGGAACCAGGCAGAGGGCCTTCTCGGTGGTGGCACCCTCCCTTCAGATGTGAAGGAAATAAGCAGCTATCCTATCTTTAAAAGACATCTGAAGGCAGCCCTGTTCAGGGAAGTTTTTAATATTTAATGCTGTACTGTTTTTAACATTTGATTGGGAGCCACCCAGAGTAGCTGGGGAAACTCAGCCAGATGGGTGGGGTATAAATAAATAATAATAATAATAATAATAATAATAATAATAATTATCTGCCCCAGTTTGGATCACGTTTTCATTTATTTGGACTACAGTCCATAAATGCTAAACGCAGTGCGGGGTTATCAAGACAACCGCGGCTCAGAGAGGAACACAATATACTTGCACACCGGTTGTGCCTTTTAAGGGTGTTGTGAAATCCATGAAAAATCGGAAGTAGTTCAAAAATAAATAAAGGCAGGAAGCATTGAATCTGAACTCCTCTTTAAGGACAGGGTGATCTGTTGCCCTCTAGACATTGTTGGACTGTAAATCCTGTCATTCCTGAGCATGGACCATGCAGGCTGGAGCTGATGGAAGTTGGAGGCAGCGGTGGTGTAGTGGTTAGTGTGTCAGGCCAGGGTTCAAATCCTGACTCAAAGTAAATAAATATGGCTGCCTTTTGATGGCATAATATTTTATATAATCTTAGTTTTGGAGTCTGCCATTACAATTGAGACACTGAATTCACCCATGTCCCCCAAAGAGGAGAGATTTACCCCAATCACAGAATTCCTATTTGCTTGGAAATTTTGTTTGGCAAAATGAAAGTCAGAGTATGAATCCCTGTGATGGAAACTGGGTGGCCTGAGGTGGAAAGATCCTGGGGTGAATAACAGACTTCTCACCTGGGTGAATTGAAAACTGCTTCCAGGTGACCAAACCAGGAAACACTGTTATTTTTTTTAATTCTTCTCCACTCCTCTGTCTCCAGTTTAGACCACCAATGACTTTGTGCTACTGTAGGCAGACTAAGAGACTTTTCTTGTGGACTAGGAACTTTTGTGGGCCTCTTTGTAAAGCATACATACAAGGATGATTTCTTGCTACTCCTCCCACTATTGCCTGGCAAAAATTGGATAAGCATGTTCAACTAGGACTGCTAATACCTGGGTTCAAGACGTTACTTGCTCAGCCAACATTATGGTCAGGGATGGTGGGAAGTTGTGGTCCAAAACATCTGGATTGTTGATAAGGTTGGCTTGGGCAGAATTACTGTAACTTTCCTCCTTCCTCTTTTGAGGACCGTGGTCTGTGCAGCCAGGTGGCTGATAAGAGACGAGGCAAAAGTGAATCTGGCAATTTCAGTATTTGTTTTTCCAATCTTAAATCCACACCTCTACATATCCATTTCAGTTTGGGATATTATTTGTAAGTCCTTATATAAACTCACCAACATTTTAGTTTGAATTATTACTATTTTTGTATGCGATTTTTGCCTGATAATGCACACTTTGCAAGTCATTTCCCTTGCTATAATGCTTGTTTGGAATATTGTATTTTTCCTAGTGAATGCACTTATTTTTATTTACTTAACAGGAGTTTATTTATGCTATGTTGAAAATTTATATCTCGCTTTTTCGCAATTCCCTCTGAATGGGGTATGTCAAGTTCAGCAAAGACAATAATGAGCAAGCCTGTTTGAAAACTAACCATAAAAATCAGAAATGGTTTAAAATCTCTCCCGGAATAAAAAGTTAAGCACCAGAAGTATAACATTTCGATGTGGTGGCTAGGGTGTGGGCCTAACCTGGGAGAAACCTGGGTTCAAATCTCCACTCAGATCAGGTAGAGATATAAGGAACTAGACAAGTCCTTGAGGAACCCTGAACCCAAATTGTTAAGGGCATTGCAAATTAATGCAATTAATTTACCGTATTTTTCACTCCATAAGACGCACTTTTTTCCTCCTAAAAAGTAAGGGGAAATATCCACCCCCATCGTTCTACCCGGACACTGAGGTCCAGCGCCGAGGGCCTTCTGGCAGTTCCCTCACTGCGAGAAGCCAAGTTACAGGGAACCAGGCAGAGGGCCTTCTAGGTGGTGGCACCCACCCTGTGGAACGCCCTCCCACCAGATGTCAAAGAGAACAACTACTGCCAGACTTTTAAAAGACATCTGAAGGCAGCCCTGTTTAGGGAAGCTTTTAATGTCTGATGTATTACTGTATTTCAATATTTTGTGGGAAGCTGCCCAGAGTGGCTGGGGAAGCCCAGCCAGATGGGTGGGGTATAAATAATAAATTATTATTATTATTATTATTATTATTATTATTATTATTATTATTAAGCGAATGCACTGGATGGCAGCGGGATCCCTTTTGAACTGGCCAGAGTCCTGGCACTATGCAGCAGGAGTCAGCAAACATTTTCAGCAGGGGGCCGGTCCACTGTCCCTCAGACCTTGTTGGGGGCCGGACTATATTTTGAAAAAACAACAACGAACGAATTCCTATGCCCCACAAATAACCCAGAGATGCATTTTAAATACAAGCACACATTCTACTCATGTAAAAAAAGCTGATTCCTGGAGTCTGTGGGCCGGATTTAGAAGGTGATTGGGCCGGATCCGGCCCCTGGGCCTCAGTTTGCCTAGCCATGCTGTGCAGCTTTTGCAGCAGTAGCAGTCAATGCTTTTCTGATTCCGAAAGCTGCTCCTTCCCCCTCTGTTTGGGCAGGAGAAACATTACCGGAATCTGTCGGCCTCATGACTCACTTACAGCAACAGAGGCCAGGAAGTTCCCAGAATACGGTTTAGGATCTGCTGATCCGTAATCTGCCCTTTCCAGTTCGAGCTCCAACAAGGAGAGGCTGGAAAAAGATCTCTCTCCCTCCTCCCCCTGTTGTTTGGGTTTTTAGTTTTTAGGTCCCCCCCCCCCCCACTTGCGGACAGGAGAATGGGAATCCGTTTCCTTTCCTGGAATGCCTGTTGATGGTGGGAGAAGGCTAATTTTAAAAGCATTTTATGCTTTTTACAGAGATCAGTTCTAGAGCCGGGGGTCATCATTGCAGCTTGACTTGTTTTATTTTTTCCAATTGAATTCCAGTAACAACTAAGGAGTTACAGAAAAGAAAACGAAGTAAAAAATTGTTTTGTTTTAAGTAGTCATAACTGCTAATAAGGAAATGTAGGATACAGCTTAGAGTAGGGGTAGGCAGCCTAAGGTCCGTGGGCTGGATGCGGCCCTGTCACCTTCTAAATCCGGCCCACGGACAGTCTAGGAATCAGCGTGTTTTTACATGAGTATGTATGTATTATTTATATATAATTATATATATATATATATATATATAATTATATATATATATATATATATATATCTGACTGCCCTGCAACAATGCGATGAGGTCAAATGGTTTTTGTGCCCCTCTAAAATCCTCTCCATAGGTATGCGTGTGGTGCTGTGGTCTAAATCACAGACCCTTGGACTTGCCGATCAGAAGGTCAGCGGTTTGAATCCCCGCGACGGGGTGATCTCCCGTTGCTCGGTCCCTGCTCCTGCCAACCTAGCAGTTCGAAAGCACGTCAAAGTGCAAGTAGATAAATAGGTACCGCTCCTGCGGGAAGGTAAACGGTATTTCCGTGCTCTGCTCTGGTTCGCCAGAAGCGGCTTAGTCCTGCTGGCCACATAGCTGTACGCTGGCTCCCTCGGCCAATAAAGCGAGATGAACGCTGCAACCCCAGAGTCAGCCACGACTGCACCTAATGGTCAGGGGTCCCTTTACCTTTACCTTTAGAGGTGACTTATTATCATTTACAGTATTAAGAATTTGATTTGGCAACTTCCCTTCACCCTTAGGTTCCAGGGTGGTTCAGCACAGTTTAAGATACAAACATTGACAACAGTTTAATCTCAATTGCAAGGATAGGGTGTGCCTTAACAATAGACACCTCAAGTGTCAGAGGCCATGAAAAAGAGATGCATGTCTTGTGCCCCATGAGTTTTTCATGACCTCCCCTCCCAAAATGGTCTATTTATTTATTGTTTTCTTTATTTTTTAAAATTTCCATATAAAATTATTTTTATATATCTACACACACACACACACACAAAAAGTTATTATTTATATAATTGACTGCCCTACAACAATGAAATGAGGTCAGATAGTTTTTGTGCCCCTCTAAAATCCTCTCCACTTTTTTCCTTCTTTAAAAAATGTCCTGTTGCCTGAACCCCTGGAGAGCCGCTGCCTGTCCGTGTAGACAATACTGAGCTAGATAGAACCATGGCCTGACTTGGTGCAAGACCGCTTTCCTCTGTGCCTGCGATGCTGCTGGAGTGGGGAGGAAATCAAACTTTGGTTGACACACCACATAGCTCCTATTTTTAGGGCCCACCTTGTTTCTGTGCCGTACGTTGTTTTAAACCAGTGGTGGGATTACCTAGGGGGGTGCTAAGAGGCAGGGGGGACGCAGGGGGGCAGCTGAGGTGCCAAGGACTATCAAACTTTGAAAAGCTGGCATCACTGGATCATCAGTTTTGTTGCATAAACAAAATAGTTGTAACCGGATTTTGAGTAATTGTGCAATTAATTGTTCCTGTTTCAAGTTTTGTTGTGCTATTATCTTCCTTAGTGCATTGTGGAAACGACTATTCTGAATAATGCTTTTTGTGAGTTTGTGGAACCAAGGGGAGCAGCGAACCCAAAAGTTTGAGTATCTCTGTTTTGAACTGTTTTCACATTGTGTTTTACTGTTGCGACCTACCCTGGCCCCTTCGGGTGAAGGGTGGATAATTAATAATAATAATATTATTAAATGGAACTCCTATTTGGGAACTTCCCTGGCTTTTTTCTGGCCCACGTAAGACCAGTCTGGATAGTGGCCCTTGGTGAAGATTTGATGTTTTCATCCCCCAAAAGTGTTTGATTGGAGTTTCTACTGAAATGAGGCTGCATTTTAATGTAGAGGAATCCTATTCGGAATAAGGGGATTTCCCTTAAAAAAAGGGAAACGTTGACAGCTATGCTTCTAAATACAACAAACAAACAATACAAGCAACACGCAGACCAGTATACCAGAAAGCACTGTAATTTTTAGTGCATAATATACATGATTTAGTAACAAAAACAAATTGTGTGCACTTGTAAATTCTCTAATATATTTGAAATCAATTGAACACATGTCTGTCAATCAAAAGAACATTTGTTGAGAATAGCAATCCCTTTCTGTTTAAATTCAATATCATTGGTAAACAAAGTACGTGCCTTTTGCAGTCTGAAACCCCTGGGTATACGGAGTTAAGCTTGCAACACAGGGGTTTGTTGTTCTAATACAACAACAGCAATGGCTTTGAAAATGAGCGTTTGGGTTCCCTGCTGGTGCCCCTTGAAAATGCTTCCCCCCTGCCAATGCCTTCGCTCCCTGTTCACTTTGGTTCCTAGCAGTGGCGTAGCGTGGGGGGTGCAGGGGGGGCCGGCCGCACCGGGCGCAACATCTGGGGGGGGCGCGCTCGCCGCCTCCGGAGTCGCCCAAGAGCCTCGGGCGCAGGCTGTAGCAGAGCCCCATGTCTCGCGGAATCGACGAGCTGTGCGCGCGTCCGGGCTGAAGGCGTCCGGCAGGCAGCGGTTCTCAGCGCTTGCCGCGGTCCCCACGTGTCAGGGCCGCGGAGGGCGCGCCAGGCAGCCCCTCCTCACAGCCTCGCCGCCGCCGCCGCTGCTGCAGCTGCTGGGCCATGTTGCATTTTCCTTGCCTCTCTGCCCTCCTCCTCCTCCGGGCAAGCGGCGTCGTTTGGGCGGCAGCGCCAGCGGCAACTCGCCTCAGATCACCTGACACGGACCAGCTGCCACCGCTGTGGCTACCTTACCGTAAATACCCCAGCCCAGGCAGAAGCAAGAAGAAGCTGGCAGCAGCGGCAGGTTAGGGGTTAGGGGCGCAAATTACTTGCCTTGCCCCGGGTTAGGGGCGCAAATTACTTGCCTTGCCCCGGGTGCTGACAACCCACGCTACGCCGCTGGTTCCTAGCGCCCCTTCACTCTCTTTTCTTCCTCCTTGCAGGACGAACACCTCCTGGACCCTAATCCCTCGGGGTGCCCCAAAACCAGCAGGGAATGAAGAGGATGGTGGCAGTTTGAGGGGAATCCTCCGCTGAGTTGCACGGCGGTTAAGCACAAGGTTACGGGGCTTTGTGGTCTCAGCCTGGAGTTGGCCAAGAAGCCCTGCACCGAAGCGATGGCCGCTGAGTTGAGGCACGAGACGCAGCTGGAAGAGATGGTGTGGGAGCCTTATGCCCACGTGGTGGCTCTCCGCTCCGCCACGGGTTTGGAGGTGAAGCTGGGCTCTTTGGCTCTGCTACTGGTGGTGACCCTCTTGTGTGGGTTCCTTCCTCTGTGGGTCTTCCGGCGGCCGGGAGCCACAACCAGCTCGTCAGGTAAAAGAATGGCAAATTAATAATAATAATAAATTTTTATTTATGCCCTGCCCTCCCCAGCCAGAGCCAGGCTCAGAGCGGCTAACACCAATAAAATCACAGTAAAAACATAATAGGGGAAAAAAACCCAGTTTAAAATACAGTGGTACCTCGGGTTACAGACGCTTCAGGTTACAGACTCCGCTAACCCAGAAATAGTGCTTCAGGTTAAGAACTTTGCTTCAGGATGAGAACAGAAATCGTGCTCTGGCGGCATGGCGGCAGCGGGAGGCCCCATTAGCTAAAGTGGTGCTTCAGGTTAAGAACAGACCTCCGGAACGAATTAAGTACTTAACCCGAGGTACCACTGTATAGGTTAAAATGCAGGTTAGAACATCCAGGACAGTTGGCCACCCTGCCTCTGCTTAGAAACCTCCAAGGAGTCCACAACCTCTCATGGGCAGCAATAGAAATAATAATAAAAAATTTTATTTATATCCCGCCCTCCCTGGCCAGAGCCAGGCTCAGGGCAGCTAACACCAGTAAAATTACAGTAAAAGCATAATAGGGGGGAAAACACCAATTTAAAATACAGGTTAAAATGCAATTTAAAATGCAGCCTCATTTTAAAAGTAGCCGATAAATCAAGAGCATAAGGGGAGGGAAACATAAGGGTCAGACTGAGTCCAAACCAAAGGCCAGGCGGAACAGCTCTGTCTTGCAGGCCCTGTGGAAAGATGTCAAGTCCCACAGGGCTCTAGTCTCTTGTGACAGAGCGTTCCCCCAAGTCGGGGCCAGTACTGAAAAGGCGCTGGCTCTAGTTGAGACCAGTCTAACCACCTTGCAACCTGGGACCTCCAAAATGTTGTCATTTGTGGACCTTAAGGTCCTCTGCAGAGCATACCAGGAGAGGCGGTCCCATAGGTACGTGGGTCCTAGGCCGTATAGTCAACAGTCATGGCTCCCTCTGAAGAACCCTGGGAAGTGTGATTTGTTAAGGGTGCTGAGAGTACTTAGGAGACTTCCTTATTCCCCTTATTCCCACAGCGGTTTCAAAATCGATCCCACTTCACCAGGGAACTTGGACCTGTAGCTCTGGGTGGGGAATTGGGGATGTCTCCTACCGGCTCCCCCTTAACAAACTACGTTTCCCAAGATTCTTTGGGGAAGCCATCATAGATTTGTAGGGGAATCTAGTCAAGCCCCCTGCAATTTGGGAATCTTTTTGTCCCAGCATGGGGCTTGAATCCATAACCCTGAGATTAAGCGTCTCCTGATACTATTTTAAAAGCATAACGCAAGATGTGGCCTTGTCAGATAGCTGTCGATTGCCGCTTTCCGTAGCCCGATATGAAGCAAGGTTAGGCTTGGCGATTTCAGACCAGCACTAAAATATTATTCTTCCAACTCGCCCCCTCACCCCATCTTTTCCTCTCTCCTCTTTCCTGCTCTAATGCTTCTTGCTCTCCCAACAGATTCCCGAAGGAAGGTTTTAAGCCTGGTGAGCTGTTTCGCTGGAGGTGTCTTCCTGGCTACGTGTCTCCTGGACTTGATCCCTGATTACCTTGCCGGTATTAATGAGGCCTTCAACAACTTGAGAGTCACGGTGAGCGAAGGCCCAGATTTTGCCACCACTTTATGAGAAGGATTTATGTTGCGTTTAATCTGCTGAGTCGTTTACTGTACGTTAGGGCTGGGCAATACAGTGGTACCTCAGGTTACATACGCTTCAGGTTACATACGCTTCAGGTTACAGACTCCGCTAACCCAGAAATAGTGCTTCAGGTTAAGAACTTTGCTTCAGGATGAGAACAGAACTCGTGCTCTGGCGGTGCGGCGGCAGCAGGAGGCCCCATTAGCTAAAGTGGTGCTTCAGGTTAAGAACAATTTCGGGTTAAGAATGGACCTCCGGAACGAATTAAGGACTTTACCCGAGGTACCACTGTACCTGGTTTTAACTTCATATCACCAGCTAAACATCGCGATATATTGATTTACAGTGCTATTTTTCTAGAAAAAGAGGTGCTGGAACTCGCCATGAATCCCTCCCTCTTTCTGTTGGAATGGCAGTGGCACCCACCTGAGAGGTGCCAGAAGTCACCTGAGAGGTGCTGGAACTGAGTTCCCCCTGAAAAATAGCCCTGCCAATATATCATGATGTCTGAAATAGGATGAAACTAGGCTGAGGCGCTGTCTGACTTCATAGCTTTTCCCACATAGTGATTTTGTATAGCGCTCTCTCTCTCTCTCTCTCTCTCTCTCTCTTTTTCACACACACACACACACACACACACACACACACACAGAGAGGTCTGCTGCACCTGCTCACTCCACACTCCAGCCCCACTTACCCAGAATTCTTTGCCCTTCCTCCTGCCCAGCCCCCTTTACGGCTTACCCACCACCTTGCCAATCACCCCCCCAAAACTAGCCCCAAGCCCCTCTCCCCTTGTCCCACCCCCTTTCAAAGGAGGCAGGAATCCCTTCATTCAGCAGATTGCTCCCCTCTTTAAACTGCTCCCCTCTGCCCCGGCCTGCCATTCCTGATGCTCCAGTTAGCACGGCTGCCTGTTGGCGGCCATGTGAACTGCAGAGCGTGACGACATTCTACATTTCCATGTATATAGGAGAGACGAGATGGAGGGGTGGATGTCAAGCTTGTGTTAGAATTGTATGAATTTTCACAACCACGGCCCTGTCTCTGTCATGGCCCCAAAGCAACAAGTTCCCAAAAACTGATGAGGGTGTTTTCACGGAAATCTGAACCCGAGGGTTGGACAAAAATCGAGACTATTTCCGGAAAATCTAAGCCAAATAAGTGATTGATTGTATTTCTATGCTGATTTTCATTCAAGTGAATCCCAAGGAGGCTTGCCAACAAAAAATAACAATAGCCACATGATAGAACACCACAAGTCTTGTTCTATACATTTTAGGAAGTTTAGTTGGTGTTAGATACCACGTATACATCATTTCCATCACATTTTCTTTTAGGGCGCTGCAAGTTATCACTGTGCTTTGAATGTTTGGCGTGAAAGTGCCCCCTATAGCAAACCTCTGCCTCTGACCCTGTGCTCACACCTTTCCCCTTCCTTCCCGCAGCTCCATTTCCCCCTGCAGGAGTTCATTTTGGCCATGGGCTTCTTCCTAGTCCTGGTCCTGGAGCAGATCGTCCTGGCCTACAAAGACCCGGCGGGATCCCTGGAAGAGACCCAGGCCCTCCTTGGCTCGGCCGCAAACCCCTCCACCTCCATCCAGGACCAGAGCTGGCCCGACGGGCCGCTGGCGCACCAGCACGGCCGGGACCGCCCCCACGTCCACGTGGACTTCAACGCCCACTCGGCCATCCGTTCGGTGGTCCTCCTCCTGGCCCTCTCACTGCATTCCGTCTTCGAGGGGCTAGCCGTGGGGCTGCAGGAGGAGGGGGCCCAGGCGCTGGAGATCTGTCTGGCCCTGCTGATCCACAAGGGCGTCATCGCCTTCAGCCTCAGCCTCAAGCTCCTGCAGGGGCGGCTGCGCCCCCGTGTGGTGGCCACCTGCCTCGTCCTCTTCGCCATCATGTCCCCCCTGGGCATTGGGCTGGGCGTGGTGCTGACGGAGACCCCGCTGGCGGCCCTCCACCAGCTGTCGCGCTGCGTCCTCGAGGGCCTGGCCACCGGCACCTTTGTGTACATCACTTTCCTGGAGATCCTGCCTCACGAGCTCAACTCATCCGAACAGCGCATCCTCAAAGTCATCGTCCTCCTGGCAGGTTTCGCACTCGTCACCAGCATCCTGTTCATCAAGATCTGAGGAGGAGGAGGAGGAGGAGGAGCGTGGGTTGTGGGTGGGCGAAGAGATGCCCTCGATCTGTGTCCTAAACTGACTCAGGGATCCCTTCGGATCCAAACCACGCAGGGCTTTGACTTTCAGAAACTCGAGGGAGGAGGCTGAACCCAAGGCAGGCAAGCAATAATTTTCACAGACATCCCCAAAGATCTCCCTCCAGAGGCAAAAATAGCAGAAAACAGAGACAGTCCGGTGACATGGAAGGGAGAGGGCGACAACACACACACGCTATTCCTGGAAAAAACCCCACAAGCCTGTTTTTTTTTGTTTTGTGATCCCCTCCAGAAATTCATCCTACTCTGTTGATTTCCCCCTGCTGTGGGGTTCCTACATGTTAGAACCCAGGTCCAAAACTTGGGATAGACAGGCTTATCTCCTTTTTAAAGATTCTTCCCTCTTCCTCTGAAAATAGGAACGCTGTTTTAGACCTGCACTCTGACTGTTCCCACAATCTCAGGCGCCCTTTGGGCCCAGCTGTGCTCTAGGCCTGATTGCCTGGGGTGCCTCTGCAGTTGGGCACAAGGTCAGAGTGTCTGGTGGGGCGTTAAGTGCTTACGCCCTCTTGTGAGTACGTAGCTACGAAAATAAAACCATAGCCAAATTTGGCACGTGGGGATGGCTTGACAATCCTTCCCTGGGTTTTAAGAATTAAGCAGGCCTCAAAAACGGGCAGTCGGGCTGTATCTGTCACCCTCTGCATACTGGAGCAAGGGCTCTTGCGGCAGCAGAGGGGAGAGTTTGAATGCTGCGCCCTGGAGGAATCACAACACAACCGCTTGTGCGATTGGAATATTGTTGCACCAGCTGGTCGCAAGGTCTTTCGTGCAACTGCGTTGTCACAACCCCTCCTTATGTGTTTCCTTGCGCAACCACACCCCCTCCGGTGTGGTTGATATCTCAAAGTGATGTACGCAGGGCTCTTGTACACAACCCTTTGCCATGTTTTACAAATCAGCGTGTGTGGCAGGGGGTCTCTCTTGTTTGTGCTTTTTAAACACAACAACAAACTGGTTTCTGGTGCCAAAATACTTCTCTGCCATCTCCACAGCTCGTTAACCGTCTTGCCTTAAAATGTTGGTGCCTTGACTGTTTCAAAAGGGCTCACCAACTGTGTGTGTATGTGTATGTGTTTTGTACGGTGTGGTTGGTTGGGTTGAGTGAGTCAAACACTTTTAAATTTTGGTTGCCTCCTTTCCTTGACCAGCCCAAGCACTTTGGGAAGAACATTTCAGGGTTTTGGAGGGGGACGACTCTTGCATTCCCTGTCTTAAGTGCCAAAGTTGTTTCTCTCACCAGCCCGGGGTGGGGTGGGGTAATTCTGTGGGTTTTGCTCAAGTGAAAGTTGTGCAAAATGAGCGTTGCAGATCAATTGACGCAGACGCAGCTTTTATTGGGGGGAATGATCCTCTTCCATTGAAGCACGTGAGGCTGAGAGAGACAATGTAAAATAGCTGTGTTCGTTCCTCCATTGTAAGCTTGCTTGATACACAGAGAATCATCTAGAAGGTATCTTTCATTAAACTGACATGTTTTAGGAACAACCTGCTGGTGTCTGTATTTTTGAGTTGCGCGGAAGCATTTTGCCAGGCCAAAGTGCAGAACGTTGGTTGTGTGTCTGTGAATCTTGTTCTGTTAATCAGGGATGAGGAATCTTTGACCCTCTAGATGCACGTTTCAGGACTGCAACTTGCGTCAGGTCTAGTCAGGGATGACGCGTGTTGTATCCAGCAAGACCTTGCAAGCTGCGGGTTCCCTGTCCCTGTATTAACAGATGGTTAAACTCATGGGCCTGGTGTAACAGAACATAGACCTATGTTTGGTGCATGAGAAATTGGGCAAAAGACTCTTGCATTGCATTGGGTTGGACTACCTGACCTTGGGGGTGGGTGGGTGGGTGTCTATGATTTTATGTTAACCAGCAATTTTGAATTTCCATAGGGGTCTGCCCCTGTTGAATTTCAGCACCCGCTCTTTTTGGCCTAGTTTAAGGACGTGGGTGGCGCTGTGGTCTAAACCACTGAGCCTCTTGGGCTTGCAGATCAGAAGGTCGGCGGTTCGAATCCCTGTGACAGGGTGACCTCCCATTGCTCGGTCCCTGCTCCTGCCAACCTAGCAGTTTGAAAGCACGTCAAAGTAGATAAATAGGTATCGCTCCGACGGGAAGGCAAACGGCGTTTTTGTGCGCTGTTCTGGTTCGCCAGAAGCGGCTTAGTCCTGCTGGCCACATGACCCGGAAGCTGTACGCCGGCTCCCTCGGCCAATAAAGCGAGATGAGCGCCGCAACCCCAGAGTCAGCCACGACTGGACCTAATGGTCAGGGGTCCCTTTACCTTTACCTTTAAGGGCCCCAAGATCTGGAATTATCACAAGTGTGGAGCTGCAGCTACGGGCCTTTGCAGGGGCCAGTTGAGATGACTGTGGACAAAGAACGACGGAGAAGTTGGACTCAGAGCAAATTTCCCCAGGCATAAAATAGGTTTTGTTTTCATTTAAAAGTGGGACTTCAGTGATCAGACCACCTCCCTTGGTTGCATTAAGGCGTTTGCGAATGCTCGGTACCGATCACTTGTTGACTTGAGCTGCTTTTGTTCTTAAACTGTTTCCTGTCTCTGGGAGGCTGGCGGGCACTTGAGACGCCCACAACCCAAGCCGTTTACGCTGGCTGGAAAATACTCGGGGGCGGCGGGTGGAAACGAAAGCAGCTTCGATATCCAGAGCGGTTTTTAAACGGAAGTTCAGCATACAGTTTCTTAACTTGGCGTATAGCAGTCGCCGTCCCGTTTTTTCAAAATTTCCACCCCTCTGGACCCTCCTTCCCATGTGCACAGCACTGCAAGGGATTTGGGAAGGGTGCGAAACAGATGTCTCGTGGTACGTGCCTTGAAAATGCCCTCCCCTTCCCTGTGGCTGTTTTTTGGGGAAGATGACAGGCCGGCTCCATCAGGCCTCCTCTCCCTTCATTCAGTAGAGCATCAAATCTCACAATCATAGAGTTGGAAGGGGACCTCAAAGGCCATCTAGTCGAACCCCCTGGAATGCAGGAATATCAACTAAAGCATCCAGAACATGTGGCCATCCAACCTCTGCTTAGAAACCCCCAACCTCTCATGGGCAGTGACAGAAATAATAATAATAATAATAATAATAATAATAATAATAATAATAATAATAATTTGTATTTATACCCTGGCCAGAGCTGGGCTCAGGGTGGCTAACACCAGTAAAATTACAGTAAAAACATAATTGGGGGGAAAAAAACATAATTTAAAATACAGGTTAAAATGCAATCTAAAATGCAGCATCATTTTAAAAGTAGCCCATAGATCAAGACCATAAGGGGAGGGAAACATAAGGGTCAGACTGAGTCCAAACCAAAGGCCAGGCGGAACAGCTCTGTCTTGCCGGCCCTGCGGAAAGATGTCAAGTCCCACAGGGCCCTAGTCTCTTGTGACAGAGCGTTCCACCAAGTTGGGGCCAGTACTGAAAAGGCCCTGGTCCTAGTTGAGACCAGTCTAACCACCCTGTGACTTGGGACCTCCAAGGTGTTGTCATTTGTGGACCTTAAGGTCCTCTGCAGAGCATACCAGGAGAGGCGGTACCTCTGAGAAACGAAAGCTAGGAGCTAAATGGCACCTTAAACCTGGAATATCTAGGCACACTTTTTAATAACAAGAATACAAAGCTGAAAACGAATGAACTGCAGCTAAAATATTGCATTCACTTTTCACATGGTCTAGTCCAGGGGTTCCCAAACTTTTTTCAAAGAGGGCCAGATTTGATGTAGTGAACATGTGTGAAATATACTGCCACGGGGGCCGGATTAAATCGACTGGCAGGCCGGATTAGGCCCCCGAAACGGACTTTGGACATGCCTGGTCTATTCCTTCCCCTGCCCACTCCCCCCTTATATTCTTAAGAGGGTCTCTTCTCCAGTCTTCAGAGTAGCTAGAAGTGGGGAGGCAGGAAAAGCCCCTCTCCTTCCATCCTGCAATTTTAAATCTGAAATCTTAGGCACAGCACTGTGCCCAAAGCTCGGAAACTGCTCATGCGAATGACGCTCCCTGTCGCAAAATGCGCCTAGAACAATGGGAGTTTCGAACACTGTTCATGGGAGTCTATATTCCACTGTCAAACAGCTCTTAGTGTCAGCCCTTCCTGAAGTTGAGTGAGAATCTCTTTCCTTGTAACTTGAACGTTGGCTGAAGTCCTGTCCTCCAGAGCAGAAGCTTGTTCCGTGGGATTTTTAATCTCAGCATCGTGGGTTGGAGTCCCACATTGGGCGAAAGATTCCTACGTTGTTATATGGAATTGGCGGATACGACTGGCAGAATCCGGGACCAGGGAGAAGAGTTGGTGGAAGAGGATTGGAAAAAGTTTAAAGACTATTCATAAAAATATTGTAAAATTAATGAAGGTTAGAAAAATGTTGGAAAGGAGTTATATGGCTTTAGTAGAAATGTTACAAGGAATTAAGTACAAATAGATTATTAGAGTATTAAAGGGAAAATAAGGTTAAAATAGGTTCAGACAATTATATATTAAAGGGAAAAAATAAGGTTTGAATATGTTAAGATAAATTACAGGACAGAAAACAGAGGAAGATGGAAAGGAATTGCTGAAACAGTTAATTAAAGTGGAATACAAAAAGGGAGGTGTGAGGAGGTTGTTGAAACAAGTGAAGGAAAGTTAAGATACTGAAAGTATTAGATGTGTTTTAAATTGTGTTTGTTTGGTTTTGTTAAGTTACTATTTTGGTGTCGGTGTTGTGTGGTGTTTTTGTTTTTCTATTGTATTGTTTTGTTTAACTCTTTTTCTTTCTTTTCTTTTGTAGTCTTTAAAATGTTAATAAATATTATTTTTTTAAAAAAAGATTCCTACGTTGCAGCGGGTTGGACTAGATGACCCTCGAGGTCCCTTTCCAACTTTACAATTCCATGATTATAGGACTGTCACCAAAGGAGAGCTGAGAAGGAGAGTTCGTTCCGTCAGCTTTCCCGCATCAGGCCACCTCCTAACCCTGAACAGTAGAAGCGGACCTTCATAAGAACAACCGTTTGAGAACTGGTGCCCAAGTTTGATAACTCTTGTTTTGTTTAAAAAATTTAAGCTTGCAGGGCCAGGACTGTTTTGTTATAATAGGTTGTATGCAAGCCACTTGGGGAGCCTTTCTGGCTGAAGAACAGAGTACAAGTACTCAGAATAAATAAAATGGGGTTGATCAATCTCCCGAGGAAGGAATCCCCGTTTTAAGTTTCTGAGGAATGCTGTGGATCTGCCAAGAGGCGGTTTCCAAAGCCGCATTTACGATACCCAGCAAAGAGGCTGGCTCTTTGGTTGGGTTTGACCTGCGAAGAATGGGATGGGTTGGGTGACTTGCAGCAATGATTTTGCCTTCTCCGTTTTGCCATTGGCCGAGCACGACCAGTTTGCTGCTTTGACATTCTTTCTTTGCGGCAGTTTTTTTTTTTGTTTTTTCCTACGCAGAGGGTCTTGATGAAAGGATGTGGGCGGCGGAATCCTTCCTTCACACGGAGCCCTCGGAATAAATGCTCCCTTGCATTCCTTTCTCGCCAGATGAAAACACGGATGGGGCTGACCGTGCCAAATTGCTTAATGAGATGGGAATGGAGCAGCCCAAATAAAAGGCGTTTTACTCCACCCACACTGTGTGTGTGTGTTTGTCTGTTTCTCCCATGCTGCCTTCATTAAAACGCAGCTTTCTTCTGTGAAATTTCTGTTGAATCCGTGGACTTGGCAGTGAGAAAGCAGAACGGCCTGTAATGGAGTGAACGGGTTGGGGGTGCTAAAATCTCATCTAGGGAAGAAATTGAAGGGTTGTATCCAATGGTTACCCTACAAGTCAAATGAATGGACTCGAATACACCATGTGTGTTATATCGTAAAATCAGAAGGGACGCCATGGTCCAACCCTCTGCGATGCAGGAATCTCAGCTAAAACATCCGTGACAGATGGCCATCCAACCTGCTTAAAAAAAGTCAAAGCAGTGTCATGTCACTTTAAAGGCAGGGCTACCCACGCCTCCCAAAATTGGGCACTGTACAGTGGTACCTTGGGTTAAGTACTTAATTTGTTCCGGAGGTCCGTTCTTAACCTGAAACTGTTCTTAACCTGAAGCACCACTTTAGCTAATGGGGCCTCCCGCTGCCGCCACTGGAGCACGATTTCTGTTCTCATCCTGAAGCAAAGTTCTTAACCCGAGGTAATATTTCTGGGTTAGCGGAATCTGTAACCTGAAGTGTATGTAACCTGAAGCGTATGTAACCTGAGGTACCACTGTACTGTATTTTGCTGTAAGTGTTAGGATAACCTCTTGCAGTGTTACAGTTCTGTGGGTTTCCTGGGAAGGGGGGGCAGTTACTTGTTAAACCACTCTGGGAATTGCAGCCTTAAAAACACTCAGCACCCGCAGCAAACTACAATTCCCAGATTTCTTTGGCGGAAGCCATGACAGTGGTACAGTACAGATGGTGCCTTGGTCATGTCTACTAATTTCAGTGGGACTACAGAGCCTAGGACTTGCCGATCGGAAGGTCGGCGGTTCAAATCCCCGCGACGGGGTGGGCTCCCGTTGCTCAGTCCCTGCTCCTGCCAACCTAGCAGTTCGAAAGCACGTCAAAGTGCAAGTAGATAAATAGGTACCACTCCAGCGGGAAGGTAAACGGCGTTTCCGTGCGCTGCTCTGGTTCGCCAGAAGTGGCTTAGTCCTGCTGGCCACATGACCCGGAAGCTGTACGCCGGCTCCCTCGGCCAGTAAAGCGAGATGAGCGCCGCAACCCCAGAGTCGTCCGCGACTGGACCTAATGGTCAGGGGTCCCTTTACCTTTACCTCTGGGTAGGACTAACATTAGAGAAAATGCTGTAGGTCCACTTAGCTGGATCCAACCCTTGTTACGCAGGGTGAATGTGGAATTCGTTTCTGGCGTAGAACTGGGCATCTCTGAACACTGTGCCACCCATTTGTGTTATAGTACGACTCGTGCAACACTTTGGCGACTAATATACACACCATAATTACCAAAATAATTATACATTCTTTATCAATCTTCTGAGAAAGGTGCAAAGCCACAGACTTGCGAACTACCCAACCTAAGATGAACTTATGATGTCTGATTTCAGTGGATTTTTCATGTGCTTATCCATTTGTGTTATGGCTTTCTGTTTTGTTAAACAAAAACAAAGAGCTGAAGTTCCCAGTCCTTAAGATTTTGGGAAGTATGTTTAGGCTCCAGCCTGCAGGAAATTGAACAGGGCCCCTGAAGTGGCGCTTCAGAACTCAGCTGATCCTCTTCCCAACGAATGGTAGAACAAAGTATGTTTTTTTGCTTTGATGAAAATCTATCTCATTCTGGGAGTGGGGGCATAGCCATTGAGTGGGATGGCATAGGGTTTGGTTCCCTCGGCTGTTTGCAAGAGTCCAAACTGGCTGTGACGACGCAGGTGGTTGAATGCATTTCTTCAATTTCTTTATATATATAAATAAAAATGATTATTATACACCAAGGCTTGTTTCCTATTGAGGCAGCTGGTTTGGCCACTGGGAAAGCAGGAGGCTGGACTGAGATGGGCTTGATCCTGCAGCAAGGGTCTTCAGGGTGCCCGCTTTCCTCTTCACAACAATCCTGCGTGGTAGACTTAAGCTGGGAGACGCTGACCAGCCCCCAAACTTCCCTGGGAGTTTTCCAAATGGCCAAGGAAGGGTTTTGGCAGCATGTGTTGCCTTCTGCTCCTCTGCACAGGCCGTCCTGTCCTCCTCCTGCTCTTTCCTAGGTCGTCTGCCGCACAATCAGATACGTGCCTTGTTTGGTTTGCAATGTTCCAGTTCGTGTACTCTCTGGCGCGTCCTGGCCTTGGGGCAGATGCTGTTCCTGCCGTCCCTGGCTTTCCGGCTGCTCTCGCCTCTGCAAGCAGGATCTGTGCTGATCCCCTTTGCCTTTGCAATCTGCTCGTTTTCCAGCTTCCCTTTGAACGAAATCCCCTCTGATTTTTAATCCTTTAATGCTGTTTGCAAAACCGCGGTCCGAGCACGTTTCTGCGAGGTTCCTCCTCACCCCTCCTTTATATAAAGTTCTGCCTGGGTGGGGAACCTCAGGGCCGGTGAGCCAAGGGCGGCCCTCCGAGCCTTTCTATCTGGCCCTTGGAATATTTCCCAGGCCACACCCCCTCTTCCTAAGCCACACCCCTCACTGGCCCTACTTTCTATCTCAAAGTGTGTTTGCCTGGCAAGGTGTCCTCAAAATCTGGTCTTACTTCTTGTACAGAAAAGACTTTTTTTCGTGCCAAAATGCATCGCTTTACACTTGTTGAAGGCATCTCTGATGAAGGAACAGAAAGCAATAGTCCCTAAAGGGTGATGTGGCTTCCTATGTGGGTGGACTTTGACATTTCAGTTTCACTCTGCCTTATATTCATCTATATGTATCTACAAGTGATACAGAACAACAGCCACAATGCTCTGTATGGTGCCCTCGTGATGTGAGACTACAACTCCCATCAGCGCCCTCAGGATCTTCAGGGATAAGCGTTGTAGTTTGGCAACACCTGCAGCTCACCTTATTGACAATGCCAGCTTTAAAGTAATATTTGTGAGACACCCCAAAAACTCTCGAAAAAGCGAACTCCAAAACTTGGTGATACTTCTGAAGCTGGATTTTGTACTTTTCTGTTCTCTCTTTTTTTAAAAAAAAACCTTGTGACACTGATTGGTCCTAATATAGGTATTGCCCACCTGTGGATTTAGGTAAGTTAAGTGTCTAGAATTGCAGCCAGTGTTAGAAACTCAGATATATAAGCTAGGCACGAAATCGCACCTTAGCTCTAGGTTACAGTTGTCACAGCGGAATGTCTATTTGCCAGGGGGATGGACTGTATGACACTGGGGTCCTTTACAATGCAACCAATGCTTGACTATCACTTGCTCTTGCATTTCATTTGTCCCAGCATGCAAGAAAAAGCAGCACACACAATGGAAATGGAATTAACTATGGACTAAGGCAGAGGTTTTTAAACTGTGGTTGCCAACCTGGTGCCCAAAAATCTTCATGTAATTGCAACTGGACCTGCCTGTGGAATTTCGAACACCGATTGCAGCCTGTGTCTCTTTATAACTCTCTACTTATTGTTTGGTGCTTGTTTCGTTAGATGGTTATAATGAAGTGAAAAAAAGAAAATAAAATTATTTAAGAAAAACGCACTTTGCACATGCTCAGCGGCACGCCAAATGTAATCACTGATAGTAATTTATATACCGCTTACACGCCCAAAGGAGCTTCTAAATCGGCTTACGGGTTTAAAATCAATACCATTACGCTTCTAACCCCGCACCAAATTAAAGGATGCGCCAGTCTCCCCAAAGCCGAGTCCGCGCAGGGCGCGGCGGGAGAGGTAGTTCCCGCTGCCCCTGCTTAGACCGGCGCCTTAGGGACGAGAGGACTCCACCTCCCGTCGTCCCTTGCGGCGGAGCGTCCTCACCCCTCTCATTGCTCGCGCGGGGCGCGCCGGGAGCCGTAGTCTCGCCTCCTTTCCTCGGCCGCGCGCGCCCCATGTCGGCGAGGCAAGTAAACAAACTCGCTTTCCCGTCGTGCCCCGCGGCCGAGCTCACAGAGGGAGGGAAGGCCGCGGCCCCGACGCTCCTCTCACGGGCCAGGGAGGGTTGTGAGGAGGAGGAGGAGGCGGCGGCGGAGGACCAAGATGGCGGCGTCGGGCTCCGGGGCCGCGGCGGCGGCGGCGGCTGCGGGAGCCGGACCGGGCTCCTCCTCCTCGTCGTCGTCGGGCGGCGCTGCGGGGGGCGTCGTGGCTGCGTCGGCCGCGGCAGCCGCCGCCGCTGCGTCCAACCCGCGCAAGTTCAGCGAGAAGATCGCGCTGCAGAAGCAGCGGCAGGCCGAGGAGACGGCGGCCTTCGAGGAGGTGATGATGGAGCTGGGCACCACACGGGTAAGGAGGACAACGGCGAGGAGGGAGGACGGGACGGGGAAGGTGAGGGTGAAAGGCCGCCTCGCCGCCCGCCTGCCCCTCGGCCGGTCCGTCCCTGAGGGGGCGCTGCGGAGGAATGGGGGAACCGACTTCCGGTGAGGGGCAGATATAGGGGGGTAGCGACATCCGGTCTTGGGGGTGGGAGAACGGGGTGGGAAGGGAGCCAATGACGGGGCGCCGACTTGGGAAGGGGAGGGCGTGGATTGGTTGAGGTCCTGGGGTACAGCATCAGTTAAGGATGGGTGTGGAGGGGGGAAAACTGGGGTGGTGGGGAGCCAATGACAGAGTTGGAGGGCGTGGATTGGACTAGGCGGGTGTGAGGTCATGGGGGGCATCCTCAGTTGAAGATGGGCGTGTGAGATAAGGTGATGATGATGTTGGGTCTCTTGGAGGAAGAGATGCTGAGTCTTAAGTGCTTAAATGGGTGAAAGGGAGAGGTAGTGGGGGGCTTGTTTTGGGGTCATGGGAGGTGATAAGGGGAGGGGGTGCTGAGAGAGGTCATGGAAGCGCCTTAGGGAAGATGGTGGTGGCTGTAAGGATGTGAATTGGCGGACACCCTGTGTTGGGTGCTGTCTTATTTATCTATTTTCTAATAGATAAATGAGAGGGACATGGGTGGCGCTGTGGGTTAAACCACAGAGCCTAGGACTTGCCGATCAGAAGGTCGGCGGTTCGAATCCCCGTGACGGGGTGAGCTCCCGTTGCTCAGTCCCAGATCCTGCCAACCTAGCAGTTCGAAAGCACATCAAAGTGCAAGTAGATAAATAGGTACCGCTCCGGTGGGAAGGTAAATGGCATTTCCGTGCGCTGCTCTGGTTCGCCAGCAGCTTAGTCATGCTGGCCACATGACCCAGAAGCGGTACGCCGGCTCCCTCCGCCAATAAAGCGAGATGAGCGCCGCAACCCCAGAGTCGGTCACAACTGGACCTAATGGTCAGAGTTCCCTTTACCTTTTTAAACGATAAATACGTGGGTCTCTTCCTCCACAATAACCCTGTGAGTTAGGTTAGGCTGAGAGGCAGTGACAGGCCCAAAATGACACAGTGAGCTTCATGGCCAAGTGGGGATTTGAACCCTGGTCTCCCAAGTCCTAGCCTAACCCCTGCACCAAACTCCTTGCCTCAGGTCGACCAATGGCATGCAACCCACCCACCCTCTGGAAGGTTACCCACTATATTCCTTATAGTATATTATCTTGTATTACAATTTGAATTCTGTGGAATTCTCCAGTTCATTGTCCAATCGATGGAGTTCTGTGGAATTCAAATTGCAATTTGATAAAATTCATAGGAAATACTATTAAGGAATCATCCAGCATCTAGCATAGCACATTACGATTGCAGCAACAGGCAGGAAAACCATTACGGGGTCTGCTGAGACCCTGAGCCATTTTTATGTGGTCTGCTGGGATGAAATGTTTGGGAAGGCCTGGCTTAGGATGTAAATGAGGGTGGAACTGTCTGTAGGAGAGCAATGGCTTGAGAGTTGGCTGTGAATGAATCAGGTTATGGAGGGACCTTATCTAGGGGTATGGCCTGGTGTATTTGAGGTGGGTGTCATTAGTGAGCTACTGCAGTGTAGGGGACTTGTGGAAGAGTAGAATTCTCAGGACTGAGGGCTCCCATTTTCCCCAAGATCAATGTTAGAACCGATGAGACCATTGTGGAAGCACGCTGTTTAGGGAAGGGTGGGGGGTCATTGAAACACTCGCATAAGGAAAAGCAAGGGAGAAGGAGAATAGGGAGAGTTTGGCCTGATTGGGTAATGGCATGGAGCACTCCATAGAGGAGGAATCTGGGGGAGGGATGTACTGTAATAGGGGAGGTGGGCTTGATGGGGACACCGCTGTGTTTTACAGTATAGAATGCTTAACTGCTGAAATCAGCTACAGATTTTGATGAGCATCAGTGCAAATCTTCCCCACAGACTGGAACATAGGAAGCTGCCATCCACTGAATCAGACCATTGATAAATCTTTCTTAGTATTGACTACCCTGCCTGGTAGCAGCTGCCCAGGATTTCAAACAGAGTTCTCTTCCAGTCCTACCTGGAGATGCCAGAGATTGAACCTGCAAAGCAGATGTCCCTTCCCTTGGATAGGGCAGACTGGTCTATCTAACATGGGCAGAGAGGGCACTTGGGATATAAAGTGTGCACAGGTGTATTAACCATGAATTGCCATTCACAGAGGGCTTAGGTCAGACCTAAGCAGCATAGTGAGAACAAGCTTCAGGCCTTGCTGGCAGAAGGGGGACTTGATGCCAGTATCTCTGGGTTACTCAGAAATCTCTCCCATCCTCAGTCTTTTAACAACTGAATATCCTAAGCTGAACATGTCAAAAGTCTCTCTTATACATTGAGTAGAGACTCTCTGGTCTTCTGGATACTGCCTCATCAGCCCCACCCAGTATGGCCGACAAGCAGGACTGATGGGAGTTGTAGTCCAGCAATATCAGGGCGGCAGGTTCTTCCACCCCCTCTGTAACAGAAATCCTCTTGCTTGAGTTTTCTTCTACCATTGTTTTTGGGTTTCCAGGGAGGAATGAGTCTCTCCTGACAGACTTGCTGAGGTCGTTGGTTCATTCATTTATCTCCCTGTGTGATTCTCTCCCTGGTCGTGATTAGGGCCGTGAAATGTGGTGAACATCTGGAGATACATAACCAACTAGGAAACATTATTTCGACAATTGGCTTTCTTTTTTTTTTGCTCTGAACGATGCTTGGAGAATATGCTGATAAAGTTGTCGTCTTCTCTCTGGCTTCTGCAGTGCTCGAGGCAAAATGTTGGGCAGGTCCCCCCCTCTTCTTTTCATTCCGCAGATCTGGAACAATCTCCCACGGGAAAGAGGGGGAAAGTCTGCTCCCCGGAGATGGTTAAAATTAGATTGGGCAAAGGATGAGAAAACGCAAAAACAGCGGCCTGGCCTCGGCGGGGGTGGAGGGGCACACTGGATGCGGCTGTCTTGGCGAGTTGAGTTGGTATCACTTGCCAAGGTTGGGTCAGGCTGGAGCCCTGGGGATTTCTGTGCCAGGAGTCTACCTGGAGTGTGTATTACGCACCCTCAGATCTGTACAGATTTGGGGACTTAAGAGTGGCACTCAGGAAGTGCTTCTCTGTTTCCAGTGAAGGCTTGCCATGTTAGATCAAGCCTGGAAGGCCACACCTGCACCATACATTTAAAACACTACGATACCACTTTAAACAGCCATGGCCTCCCGCAAAGGATCCTGGGAGCTGTAGTTTATCAAGAATTCTGAGAGTTGTTAGGAGACACCCCACCCCCAGTTCTCCTCAAGAGCTATAATTTCCAAAGTGGGTCAACAATCAATCCCTGTTCCCAGGGAATGGCGGGAATTGTAGCTCTAGGAGGGAAATGGGGGGTGTCTCCTAATGACTCTTGGCACCCTTAGCAAACTACAATTCCCAAGAATCTTCATCCTGTCGACTTGGGGTGACTTCCCAGCGTTTGGCCACTAGGTTGGAGGATCCACTGAGAACATCACTGGACGGTCAGAGGGAGAAATGGAAAACTCTTTGCGAGGCCTGCCTGAGCTGTCCAGACACCTGAGAATTAATTTAGGTGGATTGCTTTTCTCCATTGTGTAGGAACTTGTTGGATACAACCCTATGCAAATTATAACATTACATCTGCTCAGAGTAAGGCCACTGAAATTAAGACATGAATAGACATGACTAACTTTGCTCCATTGATTTCAGTTGGTTTTCCCTGAGTGGAAATTAATTGGATTCAGCCCACTCTTTTTCATAATGACATCCCACATATATGCGAAGTTTGTTTGACTTCTGCCAAACCACATTTGTGTGAATCGAAATGGTGTGATTGACAAGCTGGAAAGTGCGCAGAGGAGGATCGAGGGTCTGGAAACCGAGCCTTATGAGGACCGGTTGAGGGAATTGGGTATGTTTAGTCTGGTAAAGAGGAGATACGATAGCCATCTTCACATATCTCAAGGGCTGCCACATGGAAGATGGAGAAAGTTTATTTTCTTCCACTCCGGAGGGTAGGACCCAAACCAATGGCTTCAAGTTATAAGAAAGGAGATTCCAGCTAAACATCAGGGAGCACTTTCTGACCGTCAGAGCTGTTTGACAGTTGAATGGACTCCCGTGGTGGGCTCTCCTTCCTTGGAGGTTTTTAAGCAGAGGTTGGATGGCCGTCTGTGATAGATGCTTTAGTTGAGACATTGCAGGAAGTTGGACTAGATTACACTTTGGGTCCCTTCCAACTCTACAATTCCATGAAAGTGTGCATGTGTTATGGGGAAGGGAGGTGAATCAGTAAACTTTGACATGGAAGAGATGTCCTTTCCCCTAACAGCAGACGTCTGTTGGCTTCTGCCAAGGTCTTTGAGATATCAACAGCTGCTCCTCCAATCCCCTTTCATCATCTCGGACCTTTTTGCATGCCTTGTTGTTGTTGTTTAGTCGTGTCCGACTCTTCGTGACCCCCTGGACCAGAGCACGCCAGGCACTCCTGTCTTCCACTGCCTCCCGCAGTTTGGTCAAACTCATGCTGGTAGCTTCGAGAACACTGTCCAACCATCTCGTCCTCTGTCGTCCCCTCCTCCTTGTGCCCTCCATCTTTCCCAACATCAGGGTCTTTTCCAGGGAGTCTTCTCTTCTCATGAGGAGGCCAAAGTCTTGGAGCCTCAGCTTCAGCATCTGTCCTTCCAGTGAGCACTCAGGGCTGATTTCCTGCTAACCATAAATTTGTCTAATCCATAGTTCCAGCCTTCCTGAACCAGATTTGCAAATATATCAGTGGAAGTTAGTAGCCTGGAACAGCACTGACTGGTCCACCTGTTAACATGCTGGTCGCTGGTGTCAAATCAGTGGCCTGAAGTAGGGGATGGAGAAGCCCAGCTATCTCCCAAGGTTATGAAAGTTCTCCTCCCTTGGCTGTGTATTCATCCCAGGTGACCAAGCAAGGTATGGTTTAGAAGCCTGTCTTGATCAAGGGTCCTTTTTGTACTTGAACCAACGAAACCCTCAATGACTAGAAACTTGAAGCTGGCAATATTTACCCAGCCCTTTGCTCTCTTTTGCCTAAAACTTGGCGTACAGTGGTGCCTCGCAAGACGAAATTAATTCGTTCCGCAAGTTTTTTCTTCTTGCGAGTTTTTCATCTTGCGAAGCACGGTTTCCCATAGGAATGCATTGAAAATCAATCAATGCGTTCCTATGGAAACCGCCTTCAGACCAGGTCCTGGGACAGTCTGTCCCCTGACCTCTTCTGAAGGCTGGGGGGGGGGGGACAAGGGCTTTTCTTCGAAGTTTCCGCTGTCCCGGGGGCTTTTAAAATGCTGGCGGGCGGCAGCAAAGCCCTCCTGTCCCCGGAGCTTGCAGGGCGGGAGGTGGGGAGAAGGGCTTTTCTTCCCACCGCCAGCCTTCAGAACAGCCTTCTGAAGGCTGGTGGTGGGAAGAAAAGCCCTTGTCCCCCCCCCCCCCAGCCTTCAGAAGAGGTCGGGTTTCCAGCAAGCCCATAGGGAAATTCGTCTTGCGGAACGACTCAAAAACGGAAAACTCTTTCGTCTTGCGAGTTTTTCGTTTTGCGAGGCGTTCGTCTTGCGAGGCACCACTGTCTTCCCTTAAGAAGGTTGCGTATAGCTGGGAATCTTAAGACCTCTTTCCAGTTTTGCTCCTTGGCACCCCTTTAGATATCTCTGTGCAGTCACGAGGTCTAGTGACTTTGTTTTTGCGTAGGACACGAAATCTCGCTTCCGTGGAATCCGACTCCTGTGTCTGCCGCCGCACGCCCCAATTCGAAAAGGGGGGTGACGTCACCTCACTGCTTTGGGGCGGTGTTGATGCGCTCCCCTGTTTGCGCAAGAAACGGCTGGTTAATTTTCACCCGACGGCAGGTTGGTTAGGCTGCGAATTCTATACCTTGAGGGGACGTGCTCAGGTGTTTTCCCTCAAACCAGTCCTTCCAGAAAGGCTTGTGATAGGCAGGATCCCCTAGGTAGATAAAATGAAGCAGAGATCCATCCTCAGGGCTCCAAAAGCAACCCACCCTGCGGCAAAACAGGCCAGATGCCAGTTAGCTAGTTCAGATTTGCCTCCCTCTTGTTGGGTGAGAGGTGGATTTACGAGCCAGTTAAATGTTGCACCGTGACGTGCAGAGAACCTCGAAAACATAAGCGCAGGCTCTTAAGCGCTAACCTGGACCTGCTTTGTGGGATATACAGTATAAAAAGCTAAAGGGACCCCTGACCGTTAGGTCCAGTCGTGGCCAACTCTGGGGTTGAGGTGTTCATCTCGCTTTATTGGCCGAGGGAGCCGTCGTACAGCTTCTGGGTCATGGGGCCAGCATGACTAAGCCGCTTCTGGCGAACCAGAGCAGCGCACGGAAACGCCATTTACCTTCCCTCCGGAGCGGTACCTATTTATCTACTTGCACTTTGAGGTGCTTTCAAACTGCTAGGTTGGCAGGAGCAGGGACCGAGCAATAGGAGCTCACCCTGTTGCGGGGATTCGAACCGCCGACCTTCGGATCGGCAAGCCCTAGGCTCTGTGGTTTAACCCAGAGCGCCACCCGCGTCCCATTGATATACAGTATAGTGTGATCCAAAGAGCTGCTTTGTATTGACTCAGACCATTGCTCCATCTAGCTATCTAGAGATGCACCTAAACGTTGCTAGACTAAAACCCCCACTGTCAGCATCCCTGACCACTGGCCAAACTAGCAGGGAATAATGGCAGTTGGCTGCTCCAACCTGGAAGATCTCAGGTTCTTCTTCCTTTTGCCAACACTGCCTGGCAGCGACTGACCACGGTTTCAGGCCAGGGGCCAAGTGGCAAATCCGCTGGTCGAAGTCCTGTGTGGCGGAGGGGCGTGGCTTGTGGAGAGGGGGTGTGGCAAGGAGAGGAGACACCTGTAGGGAAAGTCTTGAGGGCTGGAGAGAGAAGCCTGGAAGGCGGCATCTTGTCCTTGGGACTGAGGTTCCTTGCCCTTTGCGTAGACAATACAGTGATACCTTGGTTCCCGAACAAATCGGCTCCCGAATGCCACAAACCCGGAAGTGAGTGTTCCGGTTTGAGAATGTTTTTCGGAAGCCAAACATCTGCCACTGCTTCCGCGGCTTCCAATTGAGTGCAGGAAACTCCTGCAGCCAATCGGAAGCCGCGCCTTGGTGGTTTTCAAACTATTTCAGGTGTCAAACAGACTCCCGGAACGGATTAAGTTTGAGAACCAAGGTACCGCTGTACTGATATACACCGACCAAAGATCTGATCTTTGGACAACTTCCTGTGTTTATACGTTCCATTTCCCGTTGTGGACAGTGTTGGGTTCTCTCCCCGCTTTAGCTGAGCCTGCAAATTTGAAGCAAGGCTTTCTGGTTGGAGGGTGCGATTCTGGCTGGCACAAGCCTCCCCAGCACCTCTCCTCTAGAGCAGTGTTTCCCAACCTTGTGCCTCCAGCTGTTTTTGGACTACAATTCCCATCATCCCTTGCCACTGGTCTTGCTAGTCAGGGATGATGGGAGTTGTAGTTCAAAAACAGCTGGAGGCACAAGGCTGGGAAACACTGCTCTAGAGGGTACCTTCATACGTGCTGAGAAAAACTCCAGGAGAGGAAACCGGAGATTCTTTCCGTTCTTGCACAAGTCGAAGGTGATCCTAAATGTCACCTGCATAACATCAATAGCGACGAAGTGGCTCTAGTTACTGGTGGCTCATTTTAAAGCACTGCTTTTTAGCTTTAAAGCGGAGATGTGGAAATCCATGTTCCTATAGCTGCTGCTAAAGTCCAGCTTCCATCAGCCCCAGCCAGCCAGACCACTGGTCGGTGCTGATAGGAGCTGTAGTCCAACCAGACATGGAAAGCCACAAATTCCCAATCTTGCTTTAAAGCCCAATATGGCCTGGATCCAGGATAACTTGAGGTGTGCCAGCTCCCCATATATGACTAAGGTAAAGGTAAAGGGACCCCTGACCATTAGGTCCAGTCGTGATCGACTCTGGGGTTGCGGCACTCATCTCACTTTATTGGCCGAGGGAGCCGGCGTACAGCTTCCGGGTCATGTGGCCAGCATGACTAAGCCGCTTCTGGTGAACCAGAGCAGCGCATGGAAACGCCGTTTACCTTCCCGCCAGAGTCGTACCTATTTATCTACTTGCACTTTGAGGTGCTTTCAAACTGCTAGATTGTTAGGAGCAGGGACCGAGCAACGGGAGCTCACCCCGTCGTGGGGATTTGAACCGCCGACCTTCTGATCAGCAAGTCCTAGGTTCTGTGGTTTAACCCACAGCGCCACCCATGTCCCGTTCCATATATGACTACAGTGGGCCAATTAGGAGTCTCTGTTTCAGGTTCTGGCAGCGGGTGAAGCAAGTGCTGGTGAAGGCTGTCAGGAATCATAGCCCAAAGCATCAGGTCACCCTGGTCGTATAAGGGATAGCTTAGTTGGTAGAGCATGAGACTCTTAATCTTAGGGCAATGGGTTCGAGCCCCACATTGGGCAAAAGATTCCTGCATGGTAGGGGGTTGGACTAGATGACCCTCATGGTCCTTTCCAACTCTACAGTTCAATGATTCTATCTGTGCCCATGTGACTGGAGGCTGTTGGGAGCTGCGGTTCCCCACTTTCTAATAATAATAATAATAATAATAATAATAATAATAATAATAATAATAATAATAGTAGTAGTAGTAGTAGTAATACAGTGGTGCCCCGTAAGACGAACGCCTCGCAAGACGGAAAACCCGCTAGACGAATTTCTCTATGGGCTTGCTTCGCAAGACGAAAATGTCTTGCGGGTTCCCGCGGTTTTTTTCCGCTCCCCCCCCTTTCCTAAGCCGCTAAGCCGCTTATCAGCTGTTCCGCTGATAAGCCGCCTCTCAGCTGATCGCTAAAAGCCACTAGACCGCTAATAGTGCTAATCCGTTAAGCTGTCAATGGGCTTGCTTCGCAAGATGAAGAAACCGCTAGACGAAGAGAATCGCGGAACGGATTCTTTTCGTCTTGCGAGGCACCACTGTAATAATAATAATTTAATATTTATATTTCCCCAGTGGTTTCCCCAGCCACTCTGGGCGGCTCCCAATCGAGTATTAAAAACAATACAGATTTAAATATTAAAAACTTCCCTAAACAGTGCTGCCTTCAGATGTCTTTTTAAAGATAAGATAGCTGCTTGTTTCCTTCACATCTGATGGGAGGGCGTTCCACATGGCGGGTGCCACCACCGAGAAGGCCCTCTGTCTGGTTCCCTGTAACTTCACTTCTTGCAATGAGGGAACCTCCAGAAGGCCCTCGGCTCTGGACCTCAGTGTCCGGGCTGAATGATGGGGGTGGAGACGCTCCTTCAGGACCGAGGCCGTAGTGGGAAGCTGGCCCACCTATAGGGAATGTTGCAACAGCAGATTCCCTGCATTGGTGGTGGGTTAGAATGAATGACCTTCAGCCAGGACTCCTTCCAACTTGATGATTCAATAATAAATGTAATACTGGGTCGGAACAAGGGTTCATCTAGCTTAGCGTGAAAGTACTGGCGAGCCCCTGTGTGCTGTGTCTCTGCCATCTGCTCACTCTGAGGTATACTGCTCCTGGGCATTCAGGTTCCATTTAGCTACTAGCTGCCCCTCTTTCCTCCCATTATATTGTCCAGCCTATTTTCTTTTAACGAGAGGGAAGTTTGGAGAGTAGCAACAAGGGTGGGAGGGGGCTGTTCAGTTTTGGCACACTCTTCCCAGTGAGATTCACTGGGACACCATCGTTAAGACTTATTTCAGCCCCAGGCAGAAATATCTCTTTTCTTCCAGGCATTTTGATTAGTGATCATTTTGCTGGCTGTCGACGGCATGTGTTTGCTGCTGACCTTTTATTATTGCATCTGCCATGTCGTTTACTTCATGGCTTCTCTCGCATACCCCCCGATCTTTCAGTGTGGCTTTATGCCAGGCGTGGGGAAAACCTTGGCCCTCCCTCTTGATGTGACTGCACTACAACTCCCAGGATTCCTGGCTGTTGGGCCATGCTGGCTGCTGGGAGTTGTAGTCCTGCAACATCTGGAGGGCTTTTTAAGAACTTGGAAGCCTCTTGAAGAACTCTGCATGGCGAGTAATAATAAATCAGAGCACCAGTTAAATCACCTTTCTTCCAGTGGATTCCAATCCTTTCTTTGTTACTGCCTGAGATTTATTCCACGGCTTTACCCTACGAGTGGTAAAAGATCTGTGTGTCCTTCTGATGTTCCTTTTCCTCCGCCACAACCCCCAAATCAAACTCTGTGCTCAATCTAAATTATGCAGATTGAGGGCGCCTTTGCATAGGATCCGTCAACTGCAAGCACTCTGGGCTGTCTGGGTGATGGAATGTGATGGTGAAAGTTGGGAAATGTGGAGGGGACGGTTAGATGGTCAACATGATAAGTTTGGAGAGGGAGGGGGAAGAGGCAGGAACCAGTCACTCCATGCTCTCAGAAGGCTCCCTCTGCTATCTTATAAAATCTGTGTCCTCCATATACAGTGGTACCTTGGGTTAAGTACTTAATTCCTTCCGGAGGCCCGTTCTTAACCTGAAACTGTTCTTAACCTGAAGCACAACTTTAGCTAATGGGGCCTCCTGCTGCTGCCACGCCGCTGTCACCACACGATTTCTGTTCTCATCCTGAAGCAAAGTTCTTAACCCGAGGTACTATTTCTGGGTTAGCGGAGTCTGTAACCTGAAGTGTCTGTAACCCGAGGTACCACTGTATTGGCTGAGTGGTAAGCAGGACCAGAGGCAAAAGCGGGCAGCCATGTTGATGATAATAGCCTAGTTTCTTGCACAGCCTTCTATGCCAGTGAGAGGCATGGTCCGAGTTCTAGGACACATCTCAGTCAGGCCAAGCTCAAGGCGGGTGCAAAGCAGGCCTGGTGAGGAGGATTGTGGCCTGAGGAGAGTCCTGAGGGCCAGAGAGAGAGGTGTGGAAGGCCACATAAGAAGGGCCTGCTGGATCAGACCCAACAGCCCGTCTAGTCCAGTATCCTGTTCTTACCAGTGTTAGAAACTCAGATATATAAGCTATTCGGCAAACGGCACCTGAAACCCAGGTTACAGTCACCGCAACAGAATGTCCAGTCACATTTTTTTACAAGATTTTTAAACAATTCAGTCGCGCATTCCAGCAATTACAGTAATTTCCGCCCCCCCTCCAAAAGAACACATGAACGAATTCACAATTCACATCGGTGACACATTTTTAATGCCACATTTCTAATCGCAGTTGTCAGTTGGAAACCACAAATGTAAATGGGGCAATCTTACTTTGAATTCAACCAAGGAATGAATCTGTAGTACCCGAAATCACAATAATCGCACAGCACAGGGTGGCAATTTTACTCTTCAAGTTGTGCCATAGCGCCAGCCAGCCGACGTGCACGGTAACAATTTTACTCTTGCGCTGCAGTGCGCAGCCAGGTGGTGGAGATGTCGGTCGTGGTACCTGCAGCAAGACATTTCAAATTGGTCAGTTGTCCATTAGTTAATGAATTGGAATTGTCCGTTAGTTAATGAATTCTGGAAACAGATTGGTATAGAAATATCGGGAATTGTGGGTAGGAAGGTGGAAATATCTAAATTAATGGTTCTTATTAGCCTGAGTAGCACCGAGCTAGAAACGAAAGAGGAATGTAAATGGGTAAAATTGATGGTAATTGCAGCCAGACAGGTTATAGCGAGTAACCGGAAAAATGCAGAAGAGCTAGGGGTGAACCAATGGAGGAAAAAACAGAAAAAAAAAATTTAGAATCTCTAACTGTGAAGATACACAAAATGAAAGGGTTTAAGGTCAGTGAGAAGGAGGAGGATTGGTTGGAGAAGATATTGAATTATTTGAGCAGGTTTGAACAATTTGGGGCAATTAAAATGTTAAAAGTTAAATAAACCTTGTGGAGGGAGGAGTGTTAATGTATATAGAATTGTACAGATGGTTGCTTTGAATATGTTATTATTCATTATGTATACCCAATGTATCAGCCACCTGGGTGGTTTCACTGTTTGTTTTTGGTTGTTGGTAAAAAAAATTTAAAAATTAAAAAATTGTTTATTAAAAAAAGACATTTCAAATTGGTTGCAAGTAGACCATTCCCAGTCACAAAACATGCCTGGCTACCAGGGAATTTCGAACACTGGTTCTTACAGTAGCCAGACAGCATATCCCAGCGGGCAAGTCACAAGCAGGACGCGGGTACAAGAGCAATTCTCCCCACTTGGGTTTTCCAGCTAGTGGTTTCAACACACCCGCCACCATGAAACTTACCTGACTCTTGGCTCAGCTACCCGAAGGGAAATTGGAGAGATTTCTCTCCCACCGCCCCCATTACTAGAATTTGCAGAGCGGAGGTTGTGGGGCGACCTCAACACACCACAACAAGACTGCAGTTGCAAGATTAGAGGGCTTTAAGGAAGGGATCGAAACAACTGCATGCTTAAACTATTGCCCTGGCTGCCCACATTTTACCATGTTTGTATTGCAGGGCCACTGGGAGAACAGGATGTTGGACTCAATGGGCCCTTGGTCTCTTCCACTAGGGTTCTTCCTAGATTCTTATGTTTGTGTGTTATTGAGGGGTGATGGCGGCTTAGACGAGGCCCCCAAAACCTGGTTCTAGTGCAGGGAGGGGTTTACTTCTCCGGGGAAGTTGCAGCATCTACTGTCTTTATGAAGTTCATTTTTATCACCCATTTGAAATTCATTTATTTTCATTTAGCTTATAAAATTTTATGCTGGTTAATTGTTTAAAAAGAAAACCCTAAAAGTGGTTTACAAAAAGAATAAAACTATAAGTTAAGACAGAAGTTAAACACTTCATAAAGACAGTTAAACACAGCTGTTTAAAACATTTTTTTGAAAATTAAGATCAGCGATAAAGCGAAAAGCAGATTGAAACACGTGAACGTTTTACATAGAGCGCTCTGATCTCTATCTTCCTATGTGCGCAATGTGTATCAATTATATCTGTCTGTCTATCTGTTTATTGATTAAGTGGTATATAAACCTTGCTGAATAGGAATAAATAAATGTTCTGGCACTGAAATGGCTTTTTTCCTTTTTGCTTGAATCACCGATTTAGCTCCAGGCCCAGAAGCTGCGTTTGGCGCATAGTCGAGGCCCGTACTATGGCGGCTCTTTACCCAACGTCAACCAGATTGGGAGCGGCACCTCTGAGTTTCAGGTAACTGGGGACGCAGATCTTGCAAAGGTCCTGGGCTGCTTTTCCTCTGGCAGAGGCTTCTTTCCTGAATTTGGTTCTCTTTCCACAATGTGACTGAGCCTTAGATAAATGAGGGCAGAATTGGGTCCAACTGTCTGCCCCCCCCCCCGCCCGAAAGCTCTCCTGTGCTCTTGAATAGCCAGGGGGCCAGTTGGAAGCCTAACAGGTGATGTTTTCCCCATCTCTGAGCTGGACCTGTTGAATTAATGACTCAGACAGTTGCACTACACAACCCTGCTGTGAAGTGGATCTGATTTTTCTATGGTGCCCCCAGCAGAAGTGTGGGAGGTGGTAGTAAAGGAGGAGTGTTGATTAACCCTGGAGTTGTAAAATCTCCTTTCCGACCTATCTATAGGAGTCTGCATGTGAGCGTGATTTCCCCCACCCTCCTGGCTATAGGGAACAGTCTCTTTCTTTGGATCAGGACTGAGGTGGGTGGGGGTTGGGAAATATCTGAAATTCCGAGGCGCTGGCATTTAATTTTTGACATACCAGCCCTCTAAGAGCAGGCTGGTAAACATCGTAAATCGGAAGGAGGGTTGGCTTGTGCCTAGTTGTGTGGGTGTGTGGGGTTTTCCCCTGATCAGTCCCTCGCGAAGGGTTGGGCCACCCACTGTTGCCTGTGTGTGGTATGGTATTATTCTCACTTACCTTTCCCCTCTGTCTAGGAGGATGCTCTATGCTCCAGAAAACAGGGGTGTTAAATGAGAGATGCTATTAGAATGGGCAGGGGTGTATGACTGAGCATCTGCCAATAATAATACAGTGGTACCTCTAGTTACGAACTTAATTCGTTCCGGAGGTCCGTTCTTAACCCGAAACTGTTCTTAACCTGAAGCACCACTTTAGCTAATGGGGCCTCCCGCTGCTGCCGCGTGATTTCTGTTCTTATCCTGAAGCAAAGTTCTTAACCCTAAGGTACTATTTCTGGGTTAGCGGAGTCTGTAACCTGAAGCATCTGTAACCTGAAGCATCTGTAACCTGAGGTACCACTGTAGTAGTAGTAATAATAATAATAATAATAATAATAATAATAATGGTAATAATTTGATTTATACCCTGCCCTCCCTGGCCAGGACCAGGCTCAGGGCGGCTAACATCAAAATATATAATACGTTAAAAACATAAAAGTCAAACAAACAAAATACAGCTTAAAATCAGATTAAGAGCAAAATAAAATGAGATGCCAACCCATGAATTATAACTATGGGGGTTGGGGACATTTAGTGATCTTACACCTTACAATGCTGATCAAAACCTCTAAGAACTGGAACGTAGGGACTTGCCTTTATATTAAGACAGACCATCTAACTCAGTACAGTGGTACCCCGGTTTACAGATGCTTCAGGTTACAGACTCTGCTAACCCGGAAATAGTACCTTGGGTTAAGAACTGTGCTTCAGGATGAGAACAGAAATCGTGCTCCGGCGGCACAGCGGGAGGCCCCATTAGCTAAAGTGGTGCTTCAGGTTAAGAACAGTTTAAGGTTAAGAACGGACCTCCAGAACGAATTTAAGTTCTTAACCCGAGGTACCACTGTATTGTCTCCACCCTCCAGGGTTTCAGGGAGGCAGCCTCTTCTGATTCCCAGCCCTACCTGGAGAGCTCAGGGATTGAAGCCTGCATGCAAGGCAAGGTTCTCTGTCTCCACGGCCCATTTCCACGTAGCCCCAACCGTTTATGTCTATCCTTTTTCTCTTTTCTCAATGGCACTAAGAGCAGAGCCTAAATCCGGGCACCATTTTTAGAACACGTTTTTAATTGATTTTTAACATACAGGAAGATAAAATACCCTTTTTTAGTATACGTAAAAGGAAAACGAAACCTAATTACAACAGATAGAATGTGGATTGAAGTCAGCTTTCCGGGCAAGCACATGTTGAGGAGTAGTAGTATTAGTAGTAGTAGTAGTAGTAGTAGTAATAATAATAATAATAATAATAATAATAATAATAATAATAATAATTTATTATTTATACCCCGCCCATCTGGCTGAGTTTCCCCAGCCACTCTGGGCGGCTTCCAATCAAGTGTTAAAAACAGTATTTCTGTTTAGGGATCTACTCATATAAGTGCATCAGACAAACATCTGAATTATTAAAAAACACAACACCCACCCCTTTCCCATTCCCCCCCGCCCCCCGTTTCAGGGGTAAGAAAATTGAGAACGCTATAAAGGAGGCTTGAACATGGTTAAGAATCAAATAATCCAAATCTGCTTAAAAGCTTGAGAATGGAGACCATCCACGTTTCTGTATATTAACAAACGTCACAAAATTTTACCATGCTGATATATAGATAGATAAAAGTGGCCTCTTCATTTGAATGCCCGCTTTTGAAGTAATGCAATGCAGGAATGCCAACTTGAATAAAATATTGGGGGACCGGTAAGTCCCACATAATCAATCACACGATGCAGCGCATGCGCACTATTTAAATTGCAACCTCCGTCAATGTTTCTTTTTTTGGGGGGGGGCAAAGACCCCTTGGCCCCTAGGAATTTGCTCCTATAATGCAGTGCACCATACCTCTGTTTCCCCATTTCTCCACTGGAGATCCTGATTCTGAAACCCCTTAAAAAGGTAAAGGGACCCCTGACCATTAGGTCCAGTTGTGACCGACTCTGGGGTTGCGGCGCTCGTCTCGCTTTACTGGCCGAGGGAGCCGGCGTACAGCTTCTGGGTCATGTGGCGAACCAGAGCAGCACACGGAAATGCCATTTACCTTCCCGCCAGAGTGGTACCTATTTATCTACTTGCACTTTGGCGTGCTTTCGGACTGCTGGGTTGGCAGGAGCAGGGACCGAGCAATGGGAGCTCACCCCGTCGTGGGGATTCGAACCGCCGACCTTCTGATCGGCAAGTCCTAGGCTCTGTGGTTTAAACCACAGCGCCACCTGTGTCCCTCTGAAACCCCTTGGGTGCCTTTAAAAGAGGATTGGACAAATTCACGGAGGGGAGAAAGAGAGCTGTCTATGGCTGCTAGCCATGGTAGCTGTTCTCTGCCTCTGCTGCTGGAGAAAGCAATACTTCTGAATCTCAACTGCTGGAAGCCACAGGAGGGGGAGAGTTGCTGCCATGCTCAGGTCTTGTTCTCCACAGGCATCTGGTCGGCCACTGTGAGGACAGGTCGCTGGACTCGGTGGGATCTAGCAGCCAGGCTTCTCTTATGACTTCTCCTAAGGAAGTCAGATTAGCCTCAACCAGAGGCAGGGCCTTTTCAGCACTGGCCCCGGCCTGGTGGAACGCTCTGCCTCATGAGACCAGGGCCCTTCAGGATCCGATTTCTTTCCGCAGGGCCTGTAAGACAGCGTTGTCCCGCCTGGCCTTTGGCTTGGAGTCAACTTGATCCCCTCCCCCTCTTTCCTCTTTCCTTTTTCCTTTCTCCTTCTGTGATGGAACTCCTATTTGGGGACTTCTCTGGCTTTTTCCCCTGTCTGGATAGTTGGCCTTGGTGAAGATTTGACGTTTTCATCCCCAAAAAAGTTTTTGATTTGAGTTTCTGCTGAAATGAGGCTGCATTTTAATCTTGTTTTTAAGTTGTATTTTAATCAATTGTTTTATACCTGGTGTTAGCCACCCTGAGCCCGGTCTTGGCTGGGGAGGGCGGGTATAAATAACATTTATTATTATTATTATTATTATTATTATTATTATTATTTATTTCCTTTAATTCTGCTTCCACCCACTCCCTTCTTGTTTCCGTCCAGGGTCCCCTCCATTCGCCGCTGGACTCTGCCCGCGGCACGCGGCACCACGGTTTGGTGGAACGGGTGCAGCGGGATCCCCGGAGGATGATGTCTCCGCTCCGCCGCTACATGCGTCAGATATCCTTTTGGCCTCCCGCGTCTTCTCCTGCATCGCAGGTGTCCCCTCCCCTCCCCTCCCCACCCACAACTTTCCCCGCTTTGATTCATCTCAGCGCTGGGGATTAAAGAGCATTAACGGAAATCGAACCAAAAAAATAGAAACCACTGCACCGCTCCATCTGTGGAGTCTTGCTCTAATGGCAGCAAACTCCCTCCCCATCAAATCTCTGAGCCGACTTCTTCCTTAACCTCCTGCTCACATCGACAGCTCCCCCTACAGCCCTGCCTACGTTTCGCCACCGGCCGAACCCAGCTGGAGGAGGTAAAGCTCGTGCCGTCTCTTGAGTGAGGTCTGAAGTCCCCCCCCCCCACTGTGAAAACCTCCATCTCCTTGCCTTTTCTTCTTGGCCAGATGCTGTCGGACTCCATGAGAGCCAGTGTGGTGTAGTGGTTAAGAGCGGTAGACTCGTAATCTGGGGAACCGGGTTCACTTCCCCGCTCCTCCACATGCAGCTGCTGGGTGACCTTGGGCCAGTCACACTTCTCTGAAGTCTCTCAGCCCCACTCACCTCACAGAGTGTTTGTTGTGGGGAAGGAAGGGAAAGGAGAATGTTAGCCACTTTGAGACCCCTTAGGGTAGTGATAAAGCGGTATTTCAAATCCAAACTCTTCTTCCAGTCCCTATTGGTCCCAGTCTGCATGGTTGGTGGGCAAGGATGATTGGAGCTGTAATTTACAGCCCCCAGAAAGGTTGTAGTCCATAACTCCTGGCCTTAAGCTCCCTTAAGCATCTTTTTGCATGGAAGAGGAGAGGCACAGCTAATATCTATGGGCGGGTAGAGGGAAGTAGCCAAAGCGATGTGCACTGTGGGTGTTGTCAGACGCTTGGCTCCCGTCATCCCCCACAGCCAACATGGCAAACGAGCTCCTTCCTAGCGGATGCCCCAAACAATCAGGGATCACACATTAAATGCAGGGATGGGGAGCCAGATGTTGTTGGATTCCAGTGCCCATGATCTTCAGCCAGCATTGCCAAGGATCAGGCATGCTGGGAGCTGTAGTCCAGAAACCTCTGGAAGGCCACTTGGCACTGTTGGCAGGGAGACTCTGGGTCAATTCTCAAAGCTCATGGGGTCCCCCTGCGCAAGTCACTCTCCTGCTCAGCTTGACCTGCTAGAGATGGCAGGTGTGAGGGTACCATTCTGTATGATCTCCCCTGCTAAAAAGGGTGGTGTCCAATGTTAGGCCTACTCGCAGTAGATTTGCTGAAATTAATGGTCATGTGTAACTTAGGCCCATTAATTTCATGGGACGTGGGTGGCGCTGTGGGTTAAACCACAGAGCCTAGGGCTTGCTGATCAGAAGGTCAGCGGTTTGAATCCCCGCGATGGGGTGAGCTCCCGTTGCTCGGTCCCAGCTCCTGCCAACCTAGCAGTTCGAAAGCACCTCAAAGTGCAAGTAGATAAATAGGTACTGCTCCAGCAGGAAGGTAAACGCCGTTTCCGTGTGCTGCTCTGGTTCGCCAGAAGCGGCTTAGTCATGCTGGCCACATGACCCGGAAGCTGTACGCCGGCTCCATCGGCCAAAAAGGGAGATGAGCGCCGCAACCCCAGAGTCGGTCACGACTGGACCTAATGGTCAGGGGTCCCTTTACCTTTACTTATAACAGGGGCAACGTACGGGCCAGTCGTGTCCGACTCTAGGGTTGCGTGCTCATCTCGCTCAAGAGGCCGTGAGCCGGCGCCTTCCGAAGACACTTCTGGGTCATGTGGCTAGTGTGACGAAGCTGCAGCTGGCAAGCCAGCACCAGCGCAGCACACGGAAACGCCGTTACCTTCCCGCTATAAAGCGGTACCTATTTATCTACTTGCACTTAAGGGTGCTTTCGAACTGCTAGGTGGGCAGGAGCTGGGACCGAACAACGGGAGCTCACCCCGCCGCCTCTGGGAGCTAACCCCAGAGTCGGCCATGACTGGACCTAATGGTCAGGGGTCCCTTTACCTTTTTACTCTCAGCAGAATATGGCTGTATTCACCCCAAACATTGAAAATGCTTTGATACTGCTTCAAGCAGTCACGGCCTCCCGCAAAGAGTTCTGGGAGCTGTGGTTTGTTCAGAGTGCTGAGAGTTGTTAGGAAACCCCATTCCCCTTCCAGAGCTACATTCCCAGAGTTACCTGGGAAGAGGGAATGGTTGTTTAACCAATATGGGGATTGTAGCTCTGGGAGAGGAACAGGGGTCTCCTAACAGCACCTTGAACAAACTACAGCTCCCAGAATTCTTCACTGTTTAAAGCGGTGCCATAGTGCTTTAAATGTCTGGTGCGAATGTGGCGTTTGTTGGACAGGATCCCAAACCATCACAAGTTCAGCTAACTATAGCAGGCTTGTTTCCAACCTGCAGAAATGTATTTATACTTTTAAGGAGGGGAACATTCCCCAAAAACGTTCCCTCCTTGCGGTCCGAAGTGGTGCAGATCGTTCTTTTCTCGCCTCAGAATTTCTCTGCCTCGTTCTGCTGCCTTGGTAGAATGGGGCCCTTTTTTTTGCCTAAGACAGGAAGGGACTTTCAAAATCTCTTTCCTCCTCTAATGTTGTCCCTGTAGCAGAAGGCTGTGTCAAATGTCATACAGCTCTCTGAGAAAGCTTCACTTGCGAGAGCGCCTCCTCCCCCAGTCGTTCACTGCCTCGTCTCTTGAACCTCTGAGCATGTTCTGGCAACATGGACGGGAGACAGGCTGCCTCCAAGTGAAACTGAAAGACTACTGGTCATGTGTCCTCCCTTCCTTATGCAGGGAAGTTTGGTAGTACATTTCATCTACAGTGGTACCTCGGGTTACATACACTTCAGGTTACACACTCTGCTAACCCAGAAATAGTGCTTCAGGGTTAAGAACCTTGCTTCAGGATAAGAACAGAAATCATGCAGCGGCATGGCAGCAGCGGGAGGCCCCATTAGCTAAAGTGGTGCTTCAGGTTAAGAACAGTTTCAGGTTAAGAACGGACCTCTGGAACAAATTAAGTACTTAACCCGAGGTAAAGGTAAAGGTAA
This sequence comes from Podarcis erhardii, assembly GCF_964252035.2. Lineage (NCBI taxonomy): Eukaryota > Metazoa > Chordata > Lepidosauria > Squamata > Lacertidae > Podarcis > Podarcis erhardii. Next base: position 8,473,555 of record NC_138505.1, on the reverse strand, counting down.
AGGGACCCCTGACCATTAGGACCAGTCGTGACGGACTCTGGGGTTGCGGCGCTCATCTCGCTTTATTGGCCAAGGGAGCTGCAACCCGAGGTACCACTGTATTAAAAACACATGCATGTATCTCCCAGTTTTCCTGGGGTGGGGGTGGAAGGGGACAGTTTCCCCTGCTGTTCTGTTGGGTAATTAAACAAACCCCTGTGTTGCAAAATATGAGTCAGCAATATCAAAAGCAACACGATGGGCCAGAAACAATTACAATGTGAAAAACTTTATGGAATAATTCAAAACATCAAAACTAACAAACTGAAGTCTCTGAAAGTCCTTAAATGAATCACAGTGCCAGACTTTACTCTGGAACAGTGACTACATAATCGCATGAGCACTGTTCCAGGGTATTTTTCATTCTCATGTATATAATATCTATTCAAAAAAAGATTGGTTAATGAAGAAATTGCATATCTTTCTACTTACGAGTGTTGAACTAATTGGCTGATGAAGAATTCAACGAAACAGTAGTTGTTATCCGGAAACACTGTACAGCAGAGTTCAGAGTTGGGCATCAGAACTGCGACATTTGCTGATTATACAAAGCTTCACAGCTTGCTCTGCGCCGGGTAAAGTCAGGGACCGTGATTCATGATTAAGGACTTTCAGAGACTTTCAGAGACTTCAGTTTGTTAGTTTTGATGTTTTGAATTATTTCATAAAGTTTTTCACATTGTAATTATTTCTGGCCATCGTGTTGGTTCTGTTGGGTAATCAGAAAGTACGTTTGGGTATTAACGATGCCAAGGGACCCCCATTTTGGACGACCTGAGAGGACTCCCTGGCTTGTTTTTCTATTCAAGAACATTATGGGTAATTAGAGCGAAGGAGAGGAATTTTGGGATAGCCTTCTGCAGAAAGCGCTATGATCTTACTTCAAACAGTTATGGCTCCCCTCAAGGAATTGTGGGAACTGTCACCAGTAATCGTTAGTTCCCAGAGTGGCAATTCCCAGAATTCCCTCTGAAGAGAGATTGATCGCTGAACCGCTCTGGGAATTGTAGCTCTGGGAGGGGAATAGGGGGCCCTAAGACTCCCCACATCCCACATCTTCCTTTTCCTCTGTTTACTTCCTCCTGCCAAGTTTCTAGTCCCCTAGAAGTAATCCACTTGCTTTTCCCCCACCCCATTTTGAAGGACAATGCCCTGGGGGAACTTTCCGATGGAGAAAGGACACTTGTTTAGGCTGCCGGCAGCACTCAACAGGTGAGCCACTTTTTCGATTCTGTATTTCCTTCCCCTTTTAGTCCGTGCCAGGTTCTTGCTAACTGGGCTGCAAGTGTGTGGTCTTGAGTACAGAAGGAAAGAAGGCATCATCTCTTATAGGGGGGCTTGGAGGGCAAATTTGTTACGGTATCTTCTGCTGCCGTAGCTATCGAAGAAGGTTAAGTCTTAAGGCAGGGAAGAAATGTCCAAGCCCGCAACAACTCTCGCCGTTCACTTTTTGTTCATAAATATGCTTTCGAGAGATGCCTTGGCCCAAGGTATTCTGTGCTTTGGTAACGTTGAGATTGTATTGTTGCAATGTGCTCTACGTGGGGCTGCCCTCGAAGGCAGCTCCGAAACTTCAACCCGTCCAAAATGCAGCGACCGGCCATTTTCAAGCAGCTACACCTGTTGCCAGTTTGTTTCCTGGTCCAATTCAAGATGCCCACGTTACCGTTTGAAGTCCTAAATGACAGGTCCCAAATTCTTGAAAGGCCACCTCCTTCCCTACAGACCCCCTCAGGTTCTGAGGCGGGGGGTGGGTTGCTATTGCTAGCGCTCCTCTGCCCTCAGTAGCTCAGGGTGGCGGGGGCCCAGGAGAAGGGCCTACTCTGTGGTGGCCCCTAAGCGGTGGAACTCCTTCCGGCAGAGGTGCATCGGGCACCTTCATTATTCAGCTTCCAAAGATTGTAGAAGACACACCTCTTTGCCCTGGCTTTTGACCATGGAGGTGTATATTTTTAGGACTCGTTTTTGTGATTGCAAATTGCTTTTTTTAACGTGTTTTAATGGTGTAGGGCAGGTAATGATAATAGCAATAGGAATAATCATGAATCAAACAAACCATTTAAGCCTTACTCTTTGCAAAGCTTTAAAGTGTTTTCATATCTGTGTTACAAAAAAAATAAGCTATCCATTTATTACCCTGACTTTTTTTTTCATTTTCTGCATCTTCCCCCCCCCCCAACCAGGGAGGTTTTTTAGTGCAAGATTTCCAGTTTTTATTTTGAAACAAACCTTTTTTTCCGGGTGCAAGGATTTTCCTGCCTACACACATCCCTTATCTCACAGGGATATATTTTATTTTACCTCGCCACCCGCCTCATGTTCACCGTTTGCGTGAGAGACCCTGGTCCAGAAGTACCATCTTTTGCTCCTGCCCCCTCTATATAAAAAAAGAAGTCCCGTTTTTGCTTCAGTAGACAAGGCAATGGCTTCCGGCTGGTTGCACGCATCTCTGCTGGGCTCGGCCAACAATGCCCCCGTTGTTTCCCCCCGGGAACGACACGGATTCTTCCCCCGTGACGTCCCTCCCTTCCTCGCCCTTCTCCCAGCCCCGGGTCCCAAAAGCACAGTTAAAAAACTCTGGGAAGCTTTTGGAAGCAGGGAGCCTGGCAAGGCAGCGGCTGTTCTTCCCCTGCCCACGCTTCCTCCCTCTGCCAGCCGACGGACAGGCTGTGCCTTGTCTGGGTCTCTGGGTGCTTTCTTAATTGGCAGAGACTCTTCCTTCTCTCCCATCCCCACCGCCCTGGGTCTCCCACCGCATCTTTGCCTCCGATCTGGGCGCTAATGCGGAGCACGGAAGACGGAAAGCCCTCGAAAAAGCAGCACATAGGATGATCATGATCACTGCAGATGGTGACAGCAGTCACAAAATTAAAAGACGCCTGCTTCTTGGGAGAACAAACGTAGACAGCATCTTAAAAAGCAGAGACATCACCTTGCCAACAAAGGTTCGTATAGTTCAAGCTCTGGTTTTCCCAGTAGTGATGTATGGAAGTGAGAGCTGGACCACAAAGAAGGCTGATCGCTGAAGAATGGATGCTTTTGAATTCTGGTGCTGGAGGAGACTCTCAAGAGTCCCATGGACTGCAAGAAGATCAAACCTCTCCATTCTTAAGGAAATCAGCCCTGAGTGCTCACTGGTAGGACAGATCGTGAAGCTGAGGCTCCAATACTTTGGCCACCTCATGAGAAGAGAAGACTCCCTGGAAAAGACCCTGATATTGGGAAAGATGGTGGGCACAAGGAGAAGGGGAGGACAGAGGACGAGATGGTGGGACAGTGTTCTTGAAGCTACAAACATGAGTTTGACCAAACTGCGGGAGGCAGTGGAAGACAGGAGTGCCTGGCATGCTCTGGTCCAGGGGGTCACGAAGAGTCGGACATGGCTAAACGACTAAACAACAACAACAACAGGATAGTACATGAAGAAGAACTGGCCCTGCCGCAGAAAGATCCAGCCCCTCCTGCAAAACATAGGGTGCCCTCCCCACCCCACGGAGACCCCAGTATGGATCACAGTTTTGCACAGGAGATTCAGGGAGATGAATTACGTGCGCACAGCCGCAGCTTTGGATTTGATTTGATTTAATAGTTATATTCCACTTTTCCAGCAACACAATGCCAAGCCCAAAGCGTCTCACGACCAGCACGGTTGCATTATAAAGAAGCAAAAATGGCAACTGCAGTAGCATATAAATAAAGCAAGCAGCAGCAAATTCATCAGAACAACTAAATCCATTCAGTAAAATCAAAGTACCGGTAATTCAAAATTTCAGAAATATCATACCTGCACATTTACTTGCTTACTTATTTAAATGTACATGCTACCCTTCTTCCAAAGGTCACAGGGCAGTTTGCAGCATAAAACTACAAAAAGCATAACCCAGTAACAACAACAACAACAACAACAATAAAAATACCCCTTCCCACTACTATACATTTTTTTAAAACCCTGTGACACCACTTTGACAAGTCATTCCTCACAAGGAATCCTGGGAAAACTGCTATGTGTGCTGAGAGTTGTTAGCAGACTCCCCCTGGTGGTGTGTGGTTGTGGGTCAAATTCGAAGGAGTGGTTCGGTCTGTGTTGGGGAAGGAACAGCTATGAGCTTAACGAGCTTGCCTATGTGCTAAGAATATCCGGCATTCCCCACCTGCCCCCTTGTTTCCACACCAACCTCCTGCATCGTTGTTCCAGCTTTGGCAATTCTAAAGACTTTACGTGTCAAATTTTTATTGAACTTCCAAATCTCGACCTATGAATTACAGATTTCAAATTTGTTGTACATTTCTTTTTAAACTTTGGCTTTCCTCCTTTCCCTCTGTGCTGTTCTTAATCCTGTCCCATTTACACCGGTCCTTAAATGACCTACACCGGCTCCCAGTACGTTTCCGAGCACAATTCAAAGTGTTGGTACTGACCTTTAAAGCCCTAAACATCCTCAGCCCAGTAAACCTAAAGGAGAGTCTCCACCCCCACTGAGGCCCAGCTCTGAAGGCCTTCTGGCAGTTCCCTCCCTGCGAGAAGTGAAGTTACAGGGAACCAGGCAGAGGGCCTTCTCGGTGGTGGCACCCGCCCTGCGGAACACCCTCCCATCAGATGTCAAGAAAATAAACAACTGTCTTGACTTTTAGAAGACATCTGAAGGCAGCCCTGTTTAGGGAAGTTTTAAAAGTTTGATATCTTACTGTGTTTTTAATATTCTGTTGGGAGCCACCCAGAGTGGCTGGGGAAACATAGCCAGATGGGTGGAGTATTTATTATTATTATTATTATTATTATTATTATTATTATTATTATTATGCATTCTAATGTTTGTCTCCCCCCCCCCTTAATTCTCCCCTCTGCCCTTGCAAAGCAGAACAAATTCTGATTCCGCCCTGCACACGAGCGTGATGAACCCCAATCCGCAGGACACATACCTGGGGCCCTCCCAGGGCGCCCCCCCTCCAAATCGCAAGAGCGGTGAGTGGCCCTTTTCCTCTGTCGGGGGGGGGGAGAATCTACCCCATCAAGGGGTAGATGGGTCAGAGGAAAGGATGGGAATGACTTTGGACATCCCCAATTTTGTGCCGTCCAATCTCCTTGATTTTTATTTTATTTTTTAATGTGCTGATTAGAAGACTAGCCAGGGAAATTTGGCTCTATTCCCCCTATACATTTAAAGCACCCTGCTGCCCCCTTTGAACAGTCATGGCTTCCCCCAAAGGATTCTGGGAGCTGTTAGTTTGTTAAGGGTGCTGAAAGTCTGATTCAACTTGACACCGATCTTATTCTGCGCCCCCTTTCTCCCTCCCGCCCTCAGGTTACTTGGATAACGACATGGATAGCAAAGGTAACCACTGTCTCCTTGCTTGTCTCTCCCCCCCCCCCCACTTTCCTTGCCTGGTGAATTTCTTAGGCCCCATAATGCTATTCCAAGAAGGGGGAGTCCCTTGCCAGCAAGGCTGGCCTATACGTTTGGGGTGCTGGGTTGCCTGTTCCCATGGTGATTAGGAAAAGGGTTTGTCTACCCCCCGCCGCCACCACATAAGCAAAGGCACTGAAAACTCCCACGCTGACTGTCGAGTCGGCAATGGCGTAGCGGTTAAGACTATGACCCGGAAGAGACCGTAGTTCAAATCCACAAAGCTTGCAGGGCTACCTCAGGCCAATTGCTGTCTCTCAGCCTCCGCTACCTCATAGGGTTTTTGTGGTGATCAAGTGAGGAGAGGTGGGGTCAGAACCACAAACACCACCCTGAGCTCCCTGGAGAAAAAGGCGGGATATAAATGCAAGAAAATTGTGGAAAAATTTAAGGCAACTTGGGTGCCCTTGCCAAAAAAAGAGCATTGCCGCTTCCTTAGAATCAACTGGCTCCGCTGTGACCATTTCCTGACGTCAAGACTACATCTCCCATCATGCTCTGGTGGTCTGTGTGCTCAATCAGGGCATGCTGGGAGACATGGTGTGGACCCAGCTGGGGAAGCGGCAGTTCCCTGCAGCCTTGCCTCTCAACACCACAGGGGTGTGGCTTCCCCAGGCTCCACCCCCTGAAGGGGAGGAGCCACAACTGGCCTGACCAGCTGTCCTGTCTCCACCTGACCCCAGGGGATAGCTCAAGTCGGTACAGCATGAGACTCTAAACCTCAGGACCATGGGTTTCTTCCCCATGTTGGGTGAAAGATTCCGGCATTTGTAGGGGATTGGACTGGATCAGGGTTTCCCAAAACTGAGTCGCGGACTGTTTTTGGACTACAATTCCCATCATCCCTAGCTAGCAGGACCAGTGTTCAGGGATGATGGGAGTTGTAGTCCCAAAACAGCTGGAGACCCAAGTTTGGGGAACCTTGGGGCTAGGTGATCCTCATGGTGATCCTTCCAATTCTACGATTCTGTGGTATTCCTCTCTTCCAGTGTTTCCTTTCCATGTGCCTTCCATCGAAGAGAGTCTCCTGGACGACGGCAAGCAGTTGCTGAAGCCCTGGGACACCAAAAAAGTAGGTGAATTGTGCGCAGTTTGAGATTCCGACAAAGGCTGCAGCCCCCAGACACTTGTTTTGTATGATTTGGCGTTCCTTGATCACATAGGCATCGGAACCCTGTGTGGCCAATAAGTTTCCCATATCTGTATATTGATTTTCAGTTGACTCCACCTTCCTCTTTTCCTCTCTCAGCTCTCCTCATCGTCTGTCCGTCCGAGGTCCTGCGAGGTGCCTGGGATCCAGTAAGTACCAGCGCAGATTTCCAGCTTGGAAGCCCTTCTATCCCGGCTTGGTCCCCAAGTTCCAGCTTCAACCACACGTCAGTCATTTAGTGTCACCAGTCCCATGCTAGGGAATGGCCTTCCAGCAGAGAGATGGCAACTCTCACTTTTGACTCTCAGGCATCTCTTTTATTTATTCTTATAACAAAGTTTGTTTCCAGCCATTGCATACCGCCCTGATAATTTACGATTTTGCATTGTGGGAAATACATTAATACATACCGTATTTTTCGCTCTGTAAGACGCACCAGACCACAAGACGCACCTAGTTTTTGGAGGAGGAAAACAAGAAAAAAAAAAAATTCTGAATCTCAGAAGCCAGAACAGCAAGAGGGATCACTGCGTAGCGAAAGCAGCGATCCCTCTTGCTGTTCTGCCTTCTGGGATAGCTGCGCAGCCTGCATTCGCTCCATAAGACGCACACACATTTCCCCTTACTTTTTAGGAGGGAAAAAGTCTTATAGAGCAAAAAATATGGTAAATATAGATCCACCTGTGTCTAACTTACCCTCTTAAATGATAGGTTGGGGATTTGAAGCAGGCTGAATATTTAGGCCTATAACAATAATGATGGTGATCATCTACAGTGGTGCCTCGCAAGACGAAATTAATCCGTTCCGCGAGTCTCTTCGTCTAGCGGTTTTTTCGTCTTGCGAAGCAAGCCCATTGACGGCTTAGCGGATTAGCGCTATTAGCGGTTTAGCGGCTTTTAGCGGATAAGCGGCTTGGTGGCTTAGAAAAAGGGGGGGGGAGGAAAAAAAAACCCGCAGGAACTCGCAAGACATTTTCGTCTTGCGAAGCAAGCCCATAGGAAAACTCTTTCGTCTAGCGAGTTTTCCGTCTTGCGAGGCATTCGTCTTGCGGGGCACCACTGTAATTCTCTTCTTTTTTTAAATGAATATTACCTCCCCATGTTAAAAAAGCGAAGCACAACTCCCTGCAGCTAGAAAGGATGCACGTGCGGGGGAGAGGTTTTGTGCACATTTTCTAACTGCAGGGATTTTTTTTTAAAAAAATGGAGAATTGCATTAAAAATGTGATACCTGCCAACCTGCCTTTTGAAGTGATGCATTACGCTCTCTGTGTGTAAACCCGTCTGAAGTCTTGAGTCCTCACCAGGACGACATCTCTCCCTCTGCCTGTCTCTCTTTCAGCATCTTCCCATCCCCAGACCAGCCTGCCAACCTGCCTCTGATCCCCACCGCCCTCAACACGGGGGGCTCCCTCCCGGACCTCACCAACCTCCACTTCCCCTCCCCGCTGCCCACGCCGCTGGACCCGGAGGAGTCCGCCTACCCCAGCCTGAGTGGCGGCAGCAGCACCGGCAACCTGGCCAACACCATGACACACCTGGGCATCAGCGGCGGCATGGGGCTCGGCCCCGGCTACGACTCCCCAGGTGACACCTTGACCGTGCGCAGAGGAGCCCAGCCGGGGAACTCAGGAGAAGCGCTGGGGTGGGGTGTGTGTGTGTGTGTGTGTGTGTGTAGAGCCAAACAGTGGGCAGAACCACAGGATAGCCCCACGATTGGCCCTTCCTCAAACCACCAAACCGTGGGATATGGGGGAGCTGAAAGGACAGGAAATGTCTGTTCTGTAGGCCAGATGTAAATAAAAAAAAAAATCAAAATTTATTATTATTATTACAGTGGTACCTCTGGTTACGTACTTAATTCATTCCGGAGGTCCGTTCTTAACCTGAAACTGTTCTTAACCTGAAGCACCTCTTTAGCTAATGGGGCCTCCGGCTGCTGCCGCGCGATTTCTGTTCTCATCCTAAAGCAAAGTTCTTATCCCGAGGTATTATGTCTGGGTTAGAGGAGTCTGTAACCTGAAGCGTATGTAACCCGAGGTACCACTGTATTATTAGATGTGGGCCACCAGGCCTCAGCATTGGACCTGGGGGGCTGTTTTCACCAAACCACCCCCCTGTGTCCCAAACGGGGCTACAAACAATTGGGAGCTTAAGAGTGAGTCCTTATTCCTCCTTTGCTGGAGCATGGGGCACTGCCCCACCCATTCCACTGCTGGGCAAGAGAGGGAGATTGCCTTCCTCCAGGGCCACTGGGGCCGCAGTGTTTAGTCGATCGACTGATCGGTTAGATCAACTGCCCCGCCAACCTGATGCCCTCCAGATTTTGCTGGGCCACACCTCCCTTCACCCTTGACCTTTGGCCCTTGCTGGCTGGGGCAGATGGGAAGTGGAGCCCCACAACATTTGGAGGGCCCACCAGCAGGTTCATCCATTTCAGTAGGTCTGCTCTGGGTAGGACTCAGTTGCATGCGACCTGTCGGACGCTGCGACTCTCGGTTGTATTCAGTCAAGTCCTGCTCACAACAGACCCATTGGGGGGAATTCAGCATAGCACTAAGGAGATTGTTCCATCAGATAAGCAGAGATTGCTTGCACTGGTGGAGCAATCTTCCTTCTTCTCCTGTGTGGGTTCTACAAACACAAGCCAATTGTGGTGGGGCACCGGGAAGAGTGTGGGGAAGTCCCGTTGCCCTAGCCTAAGTTCTCAGGCGGGCTTCCATTAGTGGGATCTGTTAGTTAAACCTGGCCTGTTGAAATGAACGAACCCAAGTTGGGCATGTTCATTAACGGGTTTCTTTTAAGTATGACAGGGACGCAGGTGGCGCTGTGGTCTAAACCACAGAGCCTAGGGCTTGCCGATCAGAAGGTCGGTGGCTCGAATCCCCGCGATGGGGTGAGCTCCTGTTGCTCGGTCCCAGCTCCTGCCCACCTAGCAGTTCGAAAGTATGTCAAAGTGCAAGTAGATAAATAGGTACCCCTCCGGCGGGAAGGTAAACGGCGTTTCCGTGCGCTGCTCTGGTTCGCCAGAAGCGGCTTAGTCATGCTGGCCACATGACCCGGAAGCTATACGCCGGCTCCCTCGGCCAATAAAGCGAGATGAGCGCCACAACCCCAGAGTCATCCGCAACTGGACCTAACGGTCAGGGGTCCCTTTACCTTTTAAGTATGACAGTGTCATTAGCCCAGTGCCATCTGCTCTGGCAGCAACTTTCCAAAATCTCCAGTCTTTCCCATTTCCCTGGCACCTGAATCTATGACATGGTTCTGAACCCGATAACTTTAGCATAAGCTGGGGGTTCCCTCTCCCCTCCCATTCGGGTGGTGGGCATGTATCAACTCCCAGCCCCCTTGCCCAGCTTTGGGAATTGAGGGCCTTCCTTCCACTCCCTTCTGAGGTCCATGTGGTTGGGAGTATGTGCCCATGCCATTTTTCTGTTCTCACCTCCATGCATGTGCTCCCATTGCCCCTCCCCCCCCGTCCACGATCACACAGGGCAGGGGGGTTCATGTGTCTCCATGGGTAATTGTGTGTGTACGCGAGGGAGATGTGGTTCACACCTAATGCTGAGCTAAACCGTGGCTTGCTGTGGTTTGGTGGATGTGCGAGTTCCCAGAGCAAAGATACTCAGAGTGAAGAACACAGCTCCTTTGCCGCTTCCTTGGTCCTCCTCCTGTAAAGGAAGCCATGGTTTGCCTTGGCACATTGCCCAATCCTGGGACCATGGTTTTTCTTTCTTCTGGGTTTGGACCTAACGGTAATCTAAATCACGGTTTAGTCCTGGATCGTACCTGAGCAGCAAGACTGGGTGGGAGTGCAATTGTCATTCTGGGAACCTACTTGTCCACAGTGCACCATGGTTTGGTTTAGCACATTGTGCCAACCAGGACTCATGGTTTATCTTGTTTCCGGGTTCAGATCTAACACCAAGCTGAACTGTGGTTTAGTCCTGGGTCGTACGGCAGCAACATGACCGTGTGGGGTGATCGGGAGCCCCATGGCTGCGACCATCACTCTGGGAACACACTGGTTTGCAGTACACCATGGTTTTGGTTTGTAGTACACCATGGTTTGACTTAGCCCAAGGGTCAGCAAACTTTTTCAGCAGGTGGCCATTCCACTATCGCGCAGATCTTGTGTGGGGCCAGATTATATTTTGAAAAATAATTTTAAAAAATGAATGAAGTCCTGTGTCCCACAAATAACCCAGAGATGCATTTTAAATAAAAGGACACATTCTACTCATGTAAAAACACGCTGATTCCTGGACCATCCAGGGGCAGGAATTAGAAGGCGATTGGGCCGGATCCAGCCCCTGGGCCTTAGTTTGTCTGCCCATGATCTTAGCACATCTTCCAAACCAGAGCTTATCTTGCTTCAAGGTTCAAACTTAATGCTACACTAAACCAGGGTCATGCGGCAGCAGGCAGGCCGTCCTCCCGGCAACCTGCTCGTTCGTGTCCACTCCACGGTTTGGCTCATAGCTATCAACTTTTCCCTTTCCTTGTGAAGAATCCTATTCGGAAGAAGGGAATTTCACTTAAAAGAAGGGAAACGTTGACAGCTATGGTTTGGCGTCTGGTGTGAACCGGGCCTGTATGTGTGTGTGTCTCTCTTCATTTCCTTCCCCCCCCCCACTCACATTTATTTATTTCGTTCTGTTCTTTCTTTTTGTCCCCACAGGGCTGTGCTCATCTATGCAGAGTTCCCTCAGTAACCCCTGCATTCAGTCCTCGCTTAGCAACCCCTCGCTGCAGGGCTCCCTGAGCAACCCCTCCCTCCGCTCGTCCCCCAGCAGCTCCTCCATCCCTTCCTCCCTCAGCAACCAGTCCCTGCCCTCCTCCCTCAGCAACCCCTCCCTCTCCTCCTCCCTCAGCAACCCCTCCCTCCCCTCCTCGCTCGGCAGCCAATCGGGGCAGCCCAATCCCACCCTGCAGCAGCCTCAGCAGCAGCAGCAGCAGCCCAGCTATGGCGGCTCCCCCTCCTCTGCTTCCTCCTCCGCCCCCGCCTCCTCCTACGCCCCCCTGAACGCCTCGCCCCGCCGCAGGGTCCCCCTCAGCCCCTTGACCCTCCCAATGGGCGGAGACTCGAGAAGGCCGCACCCAAAACAGTTTTCGCCAACTATGTCACCCACATTGTCCTCCATCACGCAGGTACGCACGGGGCGCTCTCGCGCGCTCGCTTTCGGCCTCTGCCTTTTTTGAAGAATAACTTTTAGTTTGGTTCTTTTCCATCGTCGTGTGTTTTACCCTCCCTCCATCTCATCTCAGCTTCCAGGGAAAAAGCACCCGCCCTCCTTTTCCTTCTCAGGTGGTAATTTTCTAGAAATTTTCCCCCCAATGCCTCGTTTATTCTAGGCTGCTTCCAGAACCTTTTCCCGGTTCCTCTGTTTTTCCCCTCTGAAAGGTTCCCAGGGGGGTCTAAGCAGGGTTGGCAGCGGAGCAACAGCGCCAGCTGCTGGGCTGTTTGGGAAGTGTCTCCCTCCGAGGCGCCGCGACACACCTTTATGCAGCTCAAGCAACTTCAGTGCCATTCAGATAAACATCGCAGGTGGATCCGTAAATCCACATGTTTTCCCATCTGCTGGAGACTGTTCAGGCCTGTGCATGTGTGCATTCTCTCCCAGTCCCTGACTTTAATGACCTCATCTTTTGCCAGTAAGGAGCAGGGCAAAGCCCCCATCTCCTCCTGGACAGTTGTGGCAATCTCTCTGGGTTTTGGAGCTGCCTATTCCCTAGGAGATGGTGCCAGCTGTTCAATGAAGCAAGAGATTGGTTTAAAAAGACAGCCAAGGAGAATGCAATGTTTTTGGGCAACCAGCAAGCAGCCAGTTTCCTATCCGAGAAATGTGGCAAGCCTCTGAAATGTAAAAGATTAAAAAAAACACGAGGTGAAGTTATTAGGACTCCTGTCCCCCAGCACACATGCATTAGGAACCTCCTTGCATAGCCAGTTTGCAACGAAATCAGACATTGTCCTGAGTGGTGGGGTGAATCGACATCTCTCCCCTCTCCTCACTTCACCCACCTGGGTCTCTTGGCCTGCCCAGAGACTATTTGCGGGCTCCGTGTAGGACACATAAGTGCAACCCTGCAGGATCAGACCCAAACACCCATTTATTCCAGCATTCTGTTCTCAGAATGGCCATTCAGATTCCTCCAGGAAGCCCAGAGGCAGGGCAGGAAGGGCCTCGCTGTTACAGGGGTACCTCGGGTTAAGTCCTTAATTCGTTCTGGAGGTCCGTTCTTAACCTGAAACTGTTCTTAACCTGAAGCACCACTTTAGCTAATGGGGCCTCCCACTGCTGCTGCTGCGCCGCCAGCCCACAATTTCTGTTCTCATGCTGAAGCAAAGTTCTTAACCCGAGGTACTATTTCTGGGTTAGCAGAGTCTGCAAACCTGAAGCATCTGTAACCAGAGGTACCAGTGTACTCGTAAGAGCAGCTCTGCAGGATCAGGCCCCAGACCCAACCAAGTCCAGCATCCTATTCTCAGATTGGCCAACCAGGAGCCAGACTTCTGGGGTGGGGACAGTGCCATCCATGCCCCCCTCGCACCTAGCGCAGGGCTCAGCCCTACCCTGACTTTAGAGCTATGAAATTATCAGAGATGGGGCCAGTGGGTAGCGGTGAGGGCCCCTTCCACACCCCTTAAGGCCCTTGGCCATTGCCAAGCCTGCCCAAATGGCAGTGCCAAGCCTGGCAAACAGGAGTCAGGTACCACCTTGAGTTCTTGGTGGGGAGAATAGCAGGGTGTAGAAAATGGACTGTAAAAAGCAGCAGTACTTTTTACTTTGATATATGCCCACTAGGTGGAGCTCTCGATATCTCCCTTTCCTTCCTTTTCCTTCAATCAGGTCTTTCCACTAGACCCCTGAGTGGGCTGTACCATTTCAGGCTTGTGGGTAAGAGCGAACCATTTTGAATGTTCCTCTGGGTAACACAGAATTCTCTGCGTTAAACAAAAATAAAATAAAACAGATATGCTTCCTCAGCCTGCTTATTCATGCAGGAATAGTTTTGTTTAGCTATACAGTGGTGCCTCGCAAGACGAAATTAATTCGTTCCGCAAGTTTTTTCTTCTTGCGAGTTTTTCTTCTTGCGAAGCACAGTTTCCCATAGGAATGCATTGAAAATCGATCAATGCGTTCCTATGGAGACCGTCTGGGGACAGAGGGGAAGCGCCTGTTTAAAGCAAGGGGCGGCGGGGAGAAGATTGCTTCTCCCCGTTGCCTGCCCCGCAATCTCCGGGGACCTGTTTTAAAGCAAGGGAAGGGGCAGCGGGGAGAATCGCTTCTCCCCGTTGCCGCCCCTTGGTTCAAAAGGGGTCCAGGGACAAAAGGCGCACGCCTTCCCCTCTGTCCCCGGAGATTGCGGGGCTGGCAACGGGGAGAAGCGATCTTCTCCCCGCCGCCCCTTGCTTCAAAAGAGGTCCGGGGACAGCGGGGAAGACGCGCTGCGCTTCCCCACTACCCCCGGAGCTTGAGGGGCAAGCTTCGTTTTGCGAAGCAAGCCCATAGGGAGATGCGTCTTGCGAAGCGGCTAAGAAAACGAAAAACTCCTTCGTCTAGCGAGTTTTTCGTCTTCCGAGGCGTTCGTCTTGCGGGGCACCACTGTAAGCCATAGCAAAACAGGAAGGGGGAAAAGGAACCGTTCAAGAGTTGAGCAACGAATTTAGTTATTAATTCCCCAGGCAACAGCGCTAATAAGGAGATGTGCACAGTAACATGGTTTTCATGATCAAACAGCAAAAAAACATACAAACTCAGCAGGTATGACTAAACCTCCAACAGATTTCCCCCCACAGGGATCTTTTATAAAGCAGACATAGAGTTGTATATAATTGCCAACCTCCCTCTGTGGCAGTTTTGCAAAATACAAGAAGACATTGTGACTTCTTATTAACCAGGAAGACATTGAAGCTTAGCTCTGTGAAGCATTTCCTACATGGAGCTGTGTAGTTACTTTATTTTTTATTTTTTGTGTGTAGCAAATATCCATTTTTATTAATACATTTCCAGAGATTTCCAGAAACTTGGGCCCAATACAAACCAGTAAACACACCGGGATAAAAGAAGTGGTTTTAAAATCTCAAAAGAAAGGGAAAAGAGAGGGAGAGGAAAAAAAGATAAAAAGGGAAGAAAAGAAAACGAAAGAAAGGATAAAAAGAGCTGTGTGGTGAGTTTTGAGGCAGATTCATGGAGGAGGTTTGTTGTCTGCATGGCTGCTGGTCCTGATGGCTGTGCAGGAATTGGCAGCCAGGGGAGATCTAATGTTGCACACAGCTCCTGGTTTGCGGACTTCCCCTTCCCATTGGGCCGCCGTGTAAACAGGATGCTGGACTAAATGGACCCCCTTTGGCCCGACCCAAAACAGCTCGTCTTTAGAATTGCAGGGAGTGACACACTTTTTGCGGGAGCATCAAAAGGTTCTGTTCCCAACCTGCAGTCTGAATTGGTACAATCTGTTTTTTTTTTAAGGGAGGGTGGAGTTCACCTCTGAACTCTCCCACCACTGAACCCTCTGCACCCTGCTGCCTCAATACTTGGCGGGGGGCAGCGGCGTAGGGAAGCCCCTTCCCTCCTTCCCCCTGCGGCTGCAGACTCCCTTTTAACAGGACTGGAACGCCTCTCTTCCCTCTCCAGGGGGTTCCGCTGGACACCAGCAAGCTGCCGGCCGACCAGAGGCTGCCCCCGTACCCCTACAGCCAGCCGGGGATGCTCCTGCCGCACAATCAGAAGTCCCTCCACCAGGCGCAAGGGCCGGCCTCTCAGCAGGGGCGCCAGCCTGCCCAGCACCAGCACCAACACCAACACCAGCAGCAACACCAGCAACAGCAGCAGCAACACCAGCAACAGCAGCAGCAGCAGCAGCATCTGCAGTCCCAGTGCCCCTACCCAATGCATTACCAGTCCAATTCTATGCTGCAGAACCAGTTCAGCCAGCAGCTGGGTGACTTCGGCCTGGGCAACGTGAGTATACTTGGTGTCTCCTCGTCGCTTGCCCCACCTCCTTTTGTGTCTGGGAGTTGCATAATAATAATAATAATAATAATAATAATAATAATAATAATAATTTTATTTATACCCTCCTGGCTGGCCTCAACCAAAGCCAGGGCTTTTTCGGCTGTGGCCCCAATCTGGTGGAACGCTCTGTCACAAGAGACTAGGGCCCTGCGGGACTTGACATCTTTCCGCAGGGCCTGCAAGACAGAGCTGTTCCACCTGGCCTTTGGCCAGGGTGCAGCCTGACCCCCTCTTTTGGCAACCCTCACAGAACTCCAGCCCAATGGTTGCTATTAATATGATTTGAACTGATTTTATAATGAAATGATTTTAGAATGTTGTGTTATTTTACTGCTGTTAGACGCTCTGAGCCCTGCTTCGGCTGGGGAGGGCGGGATATAAATAAATTATTATTATTATTATTATTATTATTATTATTACCCCGCCCTCCCCGGCCAGAGCCAGGCTCAGGGTGGCTAACACGAGTAAAATTACAGTAAAAACATAACGGGGGGAAAAAACCAATTTAAAATACAAGTTAAAATGCAATTTAAAATGCAGCCTCATTTTAAAAGTAGCCCATAGATCAAAACCATAAGGGGAGGGAAACATAAGGGTCACACTGAGTCCAAACCAAAGGCCAGGCGGAACAGCTCTGTCTTACCGGCCCTGCAGAAAGATGTCAAATTCCACAGGGCCCTAGTCTCTTGGGACAGAGCGTTCCACCAAGTCGGGGCCAGTACTGAAAAGGCCCTGGCCCTAGTTGAGACCAATCTAATCAGCTTGTGACTTGGGACCTCCAAAATGTTGTCATTTGTGGACCTTAAGGTCCTCCGCGGGGGATACCTGCGTGGCAAGTGTTCTCTGTGGCTTACCAGGGGCGCCAGCCCTTTTGGCCTCCCCCCCAAAAAAACACATTTTAAAGGCCATCGGATGTCGATCAGCCATATTCTTATTCGTATTCTTATCATCAATGCTTTTTTTTCTGGTGGGGCGCAGGGATACGCATACCCCTAAACATTTTGTGAATCTAAGTTTGGCCTCATTGAGGGACAGTATTTCAATATGAGTAGGAAAATGAGAGTACCCCTAAACTTTTTTTTAGAAAAAAAAGCACTGCTTATCATCATCATCATCAACCCACCCTGGTGAAGCAATAAAACACAATATTAAAAGCAGCTCAAAACAACTCGTAAACAGAGAAATAAGGCGGCTCTTAAAACTGGGGACGCGGGTGGCACTGTGGGTAAAACCTCAGTGCCTAGGACTTGCCGATCGTATGGTCGGCGGTTCGAATCCCCGTGGCGGGGTGAGCTCCCATCTCTCGGTCCCAGCTCCTGCCCACCTAGCAGTTCGAAAGCACCCCTAAGTGCAAGTAGATAAATAGGTACCGCTTTATAGCGGGAAGGTAAACAGCGTTTCCGTGTGCTGCGCTGGTGCCGGCTCGCCAGAGCAGCTTCGTCATGCTGGCCACGTGACCCGGAATTGCGGACAGCGCTGGCTCCCGGACTCTTAAGTGAGATGAGCGCACAACCCTAGAGTCGGACACGACTGGCCCATACGGGCAGGGGTACCTTTACCGTTACCTTAAAACTGCCCACCTCAAGCACTGGCAACTCCTTGATTCCAGCCAGTTCATAAGGCAGCTTCTTCCTTATGACGCGAGGGGTGGTTTTCTGGGCCTGCCTGCCTCAGGTCTGTGTGTGTGTGTGTGTGTGTGTGTGTGTGTGACAGCCCGTCCTCCCCACCTGTCCCATCCTGCAACGTAGCACCAAAACCGGCCCAGGCCCACTCCAGCCTTCCTTTCCGCAGTTCGATCAATACGGCTACGTGGACAACATGAGCGGAGGCTTCGCGTTCAACAGCAACGCCTTCTCGGACGACCTGGGTGCCTTAAATTACCCGCAAGGCGACAACATGGGCTTGTCAGGCAGTGGGACCACAAACACCAGCAGCAGCAGTAGCAGCAGCAGCACGCACGACCCCCACCTGCTCAACCGCCAGAACCTGAGCAACTCGAACCGCCATGGCCCCATCCCCAACATCATCCTCACAGGTAAGGGGAGAGAGTGGGGAGGAGGGAGCAAAACCCACTTTGGGGTCGGGGGGAAACATCCTGACAGTTCGTGTTGTTGTTTAGTCGTTTAGTTGTGTCCACCTCTTCATGACCCACTGGACCAGAACATGCCAGGCACTCCTGTCTTCCACTGCCTCCCGCAGTTTGGTCAAACTCATGCTGGTAGCTTCAAGAACACTGTCCAACCGTCTCGTCCTCTGTCGTCCCCTTCTCCTTGTGCCCACCATCTTTCCCAACATCAGGGTCTTTTCCAGGGAGTCTTCTCTTCTCATGAGGTGGCCAAAGTATTGGAGCCTCAGCTTCAGGATCTGTCCTTCCAGTGAGCACTCAGGGCTGATTTCCTTCAGAATGGAGAGGTTTGATCTTCTTGCAGTCCATGGGACTCTCAAGAGTCTCCTCCAGCACCATAATTAAAAGCATCAATTCTTCGGCGATCAGCCTTCTTTATGGTCCAGCTCTCACTTCCATACATCACTACTGGGAAAACCATAGCTTTAACTATACGGACCTTTGTTCCCAAGGTGATGTCTCTACTTTTTAAGATGCTGTCTGTAGCCTAATATTTTTGGGCAGGAAAAGTAAGAGTGAAGAGGCAATTGTCCAGATCCGCCGTCTGAAACAACTGCCTCACTCTGGGAACTGCAGAGGCAAAGCATAGCCATCGTGGTTATTTTAATTTATTTATTTAATTTCTGCGCCATCCTTCATCCGAAGATCTCGTGGTGGTTCGCAAGATGAAAATGCAGGATAAAAGCGCAAATAAGTAGAACAAAAGCAAAACAGGATAGCAGCGTGCGCACACAGACCCCAGACAAATTTAAAATACTGTAGAATATTGATCAGCCCAAGGCCTGGTGGAAGAGGGAACGTTTTTGCTTGGTGAAATAGCATGAAGGTGCCAGACAAACCTCCCTCGGGAAAGTGTAACACCAGTTATAGTAGCCTTTGATAGATGAATTTGTCTAATGATTTTATTATTTGTACCCTTCCCATCTCAGTTGCCCCAGCCCCTCTGGGCGGCTTCCAACACATATAAAAATATACTAGCACATCGAACATTAAAAACTTCCCTAAACAGGGCTGCCTTCAGATGTCTTCTAAAAGTTGTTTAGTTATTTACCTCCTTGACATCTAATGGGAGGGTATTCCACAGGGCGGGCACCATCACCGAGAAGGCCCTCTGCCTGGTTTTCTGCAACTTCACTTCTCGCAGAGAGGGAACCACCAGAAGGCCCTCGGAGCTGGACCTCAGTGTCCGGGCTGAATGATGGGGGTGGAGACGCTCCTTCAGGTATACTGGGCCAAGGCTGCTTAGGGCTTTAAAAGCACCAACACTTTGAACTGTGCTCGGAAACGTACTAGGAGTCAGTGTAGATCCTTCAGGACCGCTGTTATACTGTCCTGGTGGCCGCTCGGAGTCATCAGTCCAGCTGCTGCATTCTGGATTAGGTAGTTCCTGAGTCGCCTTCAAAGGTGGCCCCACGTAGAATTCCGCAATTGAACTACCATAGATTCCGGCGTATAAGACAACTTTTTAACCCTGGAAAATCCTCTAAAAAGTCAGGGGTCGTCTTATACGTCGGGTATGAGTTTGCTGGGCAGCAGCAGTGGGTGGCGGGCTCCACTCTGCACCAGGAGGAAGCCACCCAATGAAGCCGGCTTGGCATCACTGCCCACTGCCCAGTAAAGCTACTGCGTATAAGACTGGGCGTATAAGTCAACCCTCCAAATTGGCAGCTGCCAAATTGGGGGGTCGTCTTATACGCCCAGTTGCCTAATGCGCCAAAATCTACGGTATGCACTGTGTGAGGAAGAAACTTCTCTGTGTCTGTACATCTTTTTTTGCTCTCCGATTCTTCCCTCCTCTAGGGGACTCCCCACCCGGGATCTCCAGGGAGATCGCCACCGTCCTGGCGGGCATGCCGGGCTTTGAGATGGACTCCTCCTCCCTGGGTCTGGATGAGGACCTGAGGATCGAGCCGCTCACTTTGGACGGACTCAACATGCTGAGCGACCCCTATGCCCTGCTGACCGACCCGGCCGTCGAGGATTCTTTCCGCACCGACCGACTCCAGTGAAGGAAGGGAGAGGGCCGCAGTGCCGCAAAACGCCTCCCCTGCGAGGTGGACCCTCTTGAGCCACGAAAAAACAAAAGGATGACTTTTTTTTTTGCTTTCCTAAACCAGCGGCGCCGGGCAAGAGGGGCTGGGGACAGCGGAGATTGTGTTTGCCCACCCTGCCTTTCCACCCTAAGTGTCGTCATCCCCTCCAAGCTTAAACGCCTCCTAGGGTGCTCTGGGACCGGACTTCGCAACGAGCACTTGCAATCCTAGGTTATAGGGGACCGGGGCAGGGGTCGACCCCCCCAGGGTCAGGGAAGAAGCCTCTGCACTCTTTAGAGGCGGGGAGGCAGGCCATGAGAGTTTTCAGCATCCTCCCCAAAGCGGGAGAGAACGTACGCAGTCTAGGTGTTAGCGTTCCAGTTCCCTTGAATCGGGGGGTTGGGGGGCGCTCGCATTTGTGTGAATCCAAGTGTCTGCCCCTCCCTCAAAATCAATTCCAGCCATTTCGTTTCCCCAAGTTTATTCCTGTGTATATTTCGTACCTGCACCCGATAGCTATAGAGACTTTCGTAGCGTGCAGAGCATTTTTTTGGGGGGGGCGGGTTACGTTCTCGTTTTCTCTCTTTTTTTGGCCTAATCATGTTTTTTTAAAATTTTATTTTAAAGAAAAGCAATTATGTACATAACTGCCCTTCTCTCCTGCCCCCCCCCTCCTCCTGAGCTGCCGTGTACATGTGGGGGAGAGGAAGAAAGGGGGGGGCGTTTCTCTTGTAAAGCACTTGTAACTTTGCATCCTTATCTGTCGTGAGGTCTGGCTTCTGTGCTTGAGTTTGGGGCTGAGGGGGGGAGCTCAAAGTAGGGGGGGCTGTGGTTGGGGTTCAGCCCATACCTCACCTTTCCTTCCCCTCCGCCCCCACTGTGGAAGAGATAAACCAGAGCGATTTTATTATTATTTTTTAAAATATATGTTAATTATAACAACATTCTGTCACTGGTTTTTGTGTGCTTTTCCAGGCGGCGGTTCGTCCCGCCAGATCAGGGCCCATGGGGACTGTCCCTGCCTCGGGTCCTCTTTTTTCCAGAGCAGCTGCCCAAAGTCTGCAAGGAAGGGGCTCAAGGCGTCGCCTGAGCTACATTTCGCCCCCGGCGTCTGGTCTGCTTCTGACGCAAAACTTTGGGAGCCCACCCGCCCCTGGTTTTCAGAAGCCGCTTGCCACGTGGTCTTGGCAAAAGAGGAAAAACCGATGCAAAATTCTCCGGACCGGTTTCATGTGATCTTGAGTTGGGATACTTGGGCACACGAATTTACTAAGGGAAGTGCTTCTGGATCAGGCCCATGGCCCATCTAGTCCCGCATCCCTGTTCTCTCAGGGGCCTCGATGGGGCACCCACAACTGAACCCGAGTGCGAAAGCAGCCTCCCCTCCTGCCATTTCCAGCTATCGGTAATCAGAAGGATACCGTCTCTGACCCAGAGGCAGCCCAGGCGGCTTGAAGCAAAACAGAGTATGGCAGCTCTTGGCCGCCTCATCTTCCGCAGCCAGAGAAGAAGAAGAAGAAGAAGAAGAAGAAGAAGAAGAAGAAGAAGAAGAAGAAGAAGAAGAGGAGTTTGGATTTGATACCCCGCCTTTCACTCCCTTTAAGGAGTCTCAAAGCGGCTAACAATCTCCTTTCCCTTCCTCCCCCACAACAAACACTCTGTGAGGTGAGTGGGGCTGAGAGACTTCAGAGAAGTGTGACTGGCCCAAGGTCACCCAGCAGCTGCATGTGGAGCAGCAGAGACGCGAACCCGGTTCCCCAGATTACGAGACTACCACTCTTAACCAGGGGGCAGCAGTGGGCTCCTCAGAGGCCGGATCTACTGCCTGGGGCGACTGCTGCACCTTGCCTCATGGGTGCGCTGGCTCTGCTCTGACCGTGGAGGTAGCTAGTAGCCATTCCTAGCCATATCCTTCAAGAATTTGCCCAGTCTTCTAAAAACATCTAAGTTCACGCTCGTTACTGGCATTTACAGAGTGAATTCCATAGTTAAAACAGCAGCACAGAGCTTTCAGCGACTCCTCTGCCCTTGATTTTAGCGTGTAGCTGTTCAGTTGGCCAACTAGATACCCCAATGCGAACCCAAACACAATGGCAACTCTGCGACTCTGGCGCCGATTATGGAGGCAGAACATCCTGGCTAGCGGTCACCGACCGCCTTATTCCTCCCCGAATTTTGCATTGGCCAAGAGCCTTATTCGTCCATGGTTTAGCTACACGAAGCAAGATCGTTTACCTGGAAACAAAATGCCCTTAACTTTACAGAAGCAAGACTAGCTAGTAACAAGCTTTGGACTAAGCTAAGGTGTGGCTGGTTGGCCTCCTTGCTACCCTGTTCCCTTTCGGCCTCTTCCAGTTTCTGAGCATTGCTTGGCTTAAATTTTGATACGGAGTCTTCCCTGAAAGGCCTGTAAAAGATTTGCGTGCCCTCCAACATTCCTCGGATGAAAATGTCCCTATGGTCACGTGAGGACTGTCCAAAGATATGCTCAGTTGACCAGCACTCAGGAATCCTGAGCTGATCGGGCAATGGCCAGTGTTGAAACCACATTAACGTGCTCCTTCATGCCTTTGCACTCAAGGTCTAGCTTCCCATTCAATAGATAAATAGCAGAAAGCTCCACATCTGATTTTTTTGGTAAGACTACAAAACTTGCGAGTAACACCTGCCAGGAGAATTAATGCAGCCAGAGTGCCACCTGGTGGTGCTACAAAATAAGTACACCTGCAAAATCTCCCTCCATCTCACCCTGCCTTATCTGGCAGGTGAGAGTCTGAGTGCACTTTTAACTAAGTGAGTAAGGGGTCTGTTGGCTCTGACATAGATGGTCCACTTGGTCCATTTTTTTTCCACAAAGCCCAACCAGATTCCCCTGGAAAGCTCAGAACAGTGGCGGACCAACATTTTTGGGTTCCCAAAGGTCAAACTGTTATGGGGGCCCCTTCGCAACCAGCAACGGGTTCTGGGTAACCACTGCTTTCTTCTTTACCACATCTGTACTACTGACTCTCAAACTTGGGGGTTCTTGAAATACATACAGTGGTGCCCCGCAAGACGAACGCCTCGCAAGACGGAAAACCCGCTAGACGAAAGGGTTTTCCGTTTTGGAGGCGCTTCGCAAAACGAATTTCCTTATGGGCTTGCTTCGCAAGACGAAAATGTCTTGTGAGTTCCTGTGGTTTCCCCCCCCCCTTTTCTAAGCCGCTTATCAGCTGATCCGCTAAGCCACTAAAAGCCGCTAAGCCCCTAATAGCGCTAATCCGCTAAGCCGTCAATGGGCTTGCTTCGCAAGACGAAAAAACCGCTAGACGAAGAGAATCGCGGAACGGATTCTTTTCGTCTCGCGAGGCACCACTGTACTGCAAAAGATAAATCGTGTGACTCAAATTGTGTCTACTAGACCTCAAAACGCTAAGCAGCATGGACTAAATTTGCTTCTGGGGTCTCTGGGGGATGAGGCGCTCTGAAGCTTAAACATCATTAGTTTCGTAGTAGATCCGCTCCTGGCTCAGCAGCAGAGCAGGGAGGCAATAGCGCTCCCTGCTGTCGCCCTCCGACATTTGCCACTGCATTGAGAGAGACTGAATCTGGGGGCTCTGCTTAGCTGCAGAAGGCAGGGTGGTACGTCACAAGCTGCTGCTGAAAAGCATCTATACCCAGGAACGGAACCAAGTCAGTGGTAGAGAGCACCTGCCATCCATACCGAAGGTCACAGGTTAAATCTCTGGCGTCTCAGGGTAGAAATGGGAATGCCCCTGTCTGAAACACTGTAGAGCTGTTGCCGGACAATGTGGACAAGACTGAACCAGATCGGCCCAGCAGTCTGGGCTGGCTCCATGTTCTGTGTCATCCCCCACCCAAAAGGGCTTTCAGAATCCCACCCAGCAAATTTATTCTTGATGGTGTTCTTTAAAGGGGCTTTTTCTGTTCGTTGGCTTGGGGTGTGTATGAGACTGGGGGGTACGAACCCCTGCCCCCCAATCAGACTTACCCCTTTGCCCATTCCCCACCGCTGACCAAACCCTTCTCCCTTTACAATTCGTCCTCCCTTCCTACTCCCAAATCCCACCCCCTTTTGCTTGCCTCTTTAGCCCCTTCCATCTTTTTAACATGCACACTGCTTTTGTGGAACAACGGCTTGGTTTCTGTTCAGCGCTATTGTGTGAATCTTTTAAATTGCAAAACATGCTGCTGCAATGGTGTTGACTATGGACCTTCCAAGGTTCCCTATTTTCCAGGGACAGTCCCGGATTTACAGAAGCCGTCCCGGTTTCTGATTCGATCCTGGAATGTCCCATTTTCCCTTAGGACGTCCCTATTTTCATTGGAGAAAATTGGAGAAACCCCATAGCCATCTAAAGGCAGCCCTGTATAGAGAAGGTTTTCTTTTAATGTTTTGTGTACAGTGGTACCTCGGGTTACATACGCTTCAGGTTACAGACTCTGCTAACCCAGAAATAGTGCTTCAGGTTAAGAACTTTGCTTCAGGATGAGAACAGAAATCGTGCTTCGGTGGCACGGCGGCAGCTGGAGGCCCCATTAGCTAAAGTGGTGCTTCAGGTTAAGAACAGTTTCAGGTTGAGAATGGACCTCCAGAACGAATTAAGTACTTAACCCCAGGTACCAGTCTGTTGGAATCCGCCCAGAGTGGCTGGGGCAACCCAGTCAGATGGGCAGGGTATAAATAGATGATGATGATGATGACGACGATGATGATGATGACAATAATAATAGAATAGAAGGTGCTTATTTTCATCTGAAAAATGTTGGTGTGTGTGTGTGTGTGACTAGAGCGCCAATGCTGAAGATGAGAAGAGGCCTGGTGATAGGTCTCGGCCACATCTTCAGGTAGGTATGAGAATTGTTGCTGGCCTGAAGCTCTGGACAGTTTCTGCCAGCTTGGACCACCTTGTGAATATAGGATCCCCCCGGAACCTGCTGTTTCTAAAAATGGCAGCCATTTTGACTTATGCCACTCCTCTCTCCAACAGCCATTTTGTGACTGACACTCATAGCACTTCCCTCAAAAATCCAGATATGCCCGCTGTTCTAAAAATATCGGTGACGCTGCTTTTAGGCCACATTCGCACCATACATTTAAAGCACAACTTCCAACAGTCATGGCTTCCCCTAAAGGATTCTGGGAGCTGTTGTTAGTCAGGGGTGCCGAGACCAGTTATTCCCCTTACAGAGAGTGTGTGTGTTGTTTAGCAATCAATACCTCTTTCTCATGAAATTCTGGGAAATGTAGCTCTGTGAGGGCAAAGCATAGTCAAAACACTCTGTGAAATTATGGGTGGGAATGCCCGTCTCTCCCCCCCCAAAAAAAAACCGGTCCCCTTTTTAATTTCCATTTTTTTCCCTTTCCTTTTTTGCCAAGCATGTAAAGCTGAATGCGTAGGACTTGCGAGTTCACACACCATGGGATCTCTTTGGTAAAAGTCACGGGATGTGGAGCCAAACTTTACAAAACTTAAATTTTATTGGACGTGAAACCGCCTACAGAGGTATAATCCCAAACCACAAAACCTCAACCCACCGGGGTGTACATTTACGAACTCAAAGCTTCGTTGTAAATCATTGCCAGGGCACCCAGGAAAGTGACGTATTCCTGGAAGTTCACCACTTGGTCCCCATTGCGGTCCAGATCTTTCATTAATGCCTGTATCTCTGCATCTTGCAGTTTCTGGAATAGACAACCAAATCACGAATTTAGAATGCTCAGTGGAACAAGGCCTTTGCTTTCCGTTTCAACATTTGAGGCGATTTTCTGGGAAACTTGTGGGGGGGAGGAAGGGTTAGTATGAATACAGTGGTGCCCCGCAAGACGAACACCTCGCAAGACTGAAAACCCGCTAGACGAAAGGGTTTTCTGTTTTGGAGGCGCTTCGCAAAACGAATTTCCCTATGGGCTTGCTTCGCAAGACGAAAATGTCTTGCAAGTTCCTGCGGGTTTTTCTCCCCCCCGCCTTTTCCTAAGCCACTAAGCCGCTTATCAGCTGATCCGCTGATAAGCCGCTTAATAGCTGATCGCTAAAAGCCGCTAAACCGCTAATCCGCTAAACTGTCAATGGGCTTGCTTCGCAAGACGAAAAAACAGCTATACGAAGAGCCTCACAGAACAGATTCATTTCGTCTTGCGAGGCACCACTGTAATAGCATTATTTTTATCGCAGGTGGGGGAAAGCGATGGGAAATGCTGTTGGTGACGCCTTGCTCCTCCTTTAATGCTGTCTGAGTCTCGCTCTGCACATGCACAGAAGGCGTTCTTTATACCCTCCTTTTGGGATTAAGACCTCGCCCTGGCACCCAACTGTCTCCTACACTTTCTCATTTCCTGAGGCCGTCGCGCGACAGATTCGTCTACGTGGCTTCCTGATCATTTGATGGAATTTTAACTGAAAAGCTCCTTTCTTGAGGATTTAGCCCAAAGAGGAAGACTGCTGGGTCATGAAGGGACTGCTTCACCCGCTTCCCACCTGTTCATATCCCCCTGCTCTCTCTCTCCATCCACCCAGATGCTTCTCCACTTGTGGGGAAAGGTCTAGGGTGGGTGGGTGTCCTTCTGTATCCGAGACCACATAATACTGGTCTTGAAAGACCTACATTGGCTCCTAGCACTTTTCAGAGCACAATTCGAAGTGTTGGTGCTGACCTTTAAAGCCCTAAATGGCCACGGTCCAGTATACCTGAAGGAGCGTCTCCACCTCCATCGTTCAGCCCGGACACTGAGGTCCAGCGCCGAGGGCCTTCTGGCGGTTCCCTCCCTGTGAGAAGTGAAGTTACAGGGAACCAGGCAGAGGGCCTTCTCGGTAGTGGCCCCCGCCCTGTGGAACTCCCTCCTACCAGATGTCAAAGAGAACAACAACTACCTGACATTTAGGAGACATCTTAAGGCAGCCCTATTCAGGGAAGTTTTTAATGTGTGACATCTTAGTGTGTTTTTGGTCTTTGTGGAGGCCGCCCAGAGTGGCTGAGGAGGCCAGGCCAAATGGGCGGGGTACAAATAATAAATTATTATTATTACCCCCTCTGGGAGAAAAGCAACAGGGGCAAGCCGTTTTGAGTCACTGGGGATATACAGTAGGTCATACGGCTTAATCTACCCCACCATGGTCACATTGCAGAGCTTTTAATTTGGTGGGGGGCGGGGGGGAGAGACCGCGAGAGACAGGATGTGTCCCTGTGTAGCCCCAGCTTCCTTCGTCCTCAAATAGGAACTCTGAGCATATTTGGTCCTTTCCCCCATCCTCACCGGTCCAATGGTGAGCTCCTTCTGGATCAGCTCCTTCAATTCCTTCTTGCTTAGGGTGTTCTTATCGCCATCCTTGCCGGCGTAGTTGTGGAAGGTGACAACCAGCAGGCCAATAGCTTGGTCAAGAGGTGCTGCCATGGCGAGAGATCTGAAAAAGGGGCAAGACAGAACGGGGAGAGTTCAAGAGGCTGTACTGATTGGGAGGGGAAAGCCGGCCTTCCAAAGCTTTCCTGCTGCCTACCTCTCTAATGCAAAGGGACATGGGTGGCGCTGTGGGTTAAACCACAGAGCCTAGGACTTGCCAATCAGAAGGTTGGCAGTTCAAATCCCCGCGACGGGGTGAGCTCCCGTTGCTCAGTCCCTGCTCCTGCCAACCTAGCAGTTCGAAAGCACCTCAAAGTGCAAGTAGATAAATAGGTACCGCTCCGGCGGGAAGGTAAATGCCGTTTCCGTGCGCTGCTCTGGTTCGCCAGAAGCGGCTTAGTCATGCTGGCCACATGACCTGGAAGCTGTATGCCAGCTCCCTTGGCCAATAAAGCGAGATGAGCGCCGCAACCCCAGAGTCGGTCACAACTGGACTTAATGGTCAGGGGTCCCTTTACCTTTTCCTCTCTAACGCATTTACTTTATTTTTATTTAATAAAAATCCCATAAGCATCACTGCATCTGTGTGAGCGGCAGAGAACAAGTTTAAAGAGCTGCAGGCACGGGTTCGAGTTGCACTTGTTAATGTAAAACAGGGCTGGGGAACGTTTCTTCAGCCTGAGGGCAGGACAGCCTTCCGGGGGCCACAGGCAAAAGTGGCTGACGTGACAAATGTGGATCTTGCCCTTGTACACTAGGCAACTTTCTCTGTACACTACCCTCCGTGCAGGCTAGGAAGAAGCCTCTGTTGGACTTCTAAGCCAGGCAGAAACAAGGAACGTGGAAATAAGGTCTGGCAAGGGGTATGGCTCAGGAGAAAGAGAAAAAATACAACATGGAGAGGGTCCCAAGGGCCAGACAGAGAAGCTGTAGGCCCACATTTAGTTCCTGGGCCTGAGGTTCACTACCCATATTCCTTTTCTTTTTAAAAGTTGGTTCCAGTTTTTGTTTTGACTGCAACAAAGAAAGAAAATATTTAGATGAAGGGGGTGGGGATGTCAGTCTGGTAGCACCACATTCACTGCAAAAATAAGGCAACTGCTTTCCCCAAGGCAACTTTTTTTGGGGGGGGGGGACTTGTTCTACAAGCTTGCAACGTGGTTTGGGTTAAACTGGGAAGGGTATGCATGTAGGGTGCCTATTGGCTAGCATCTGTGATGTCACCTGGTTGCCTCTCTTCACAGTCTGTGGGAGAGTTTCCCAATGCTTTTAGGATGCTTAAAAAAAGTATTAATATAATGCATCGCTTTATAATACTTTTTTTTTTTTTAAAAAAAAAAAGGGTAGCCCATCTGAAATAAGAGGTGAAGGAAGGACTTGTAGCTCAGCGATAAGAGTGTCTGCTTTTTATGCACAAGGTCCTGGGTTCAAATTCCAGCTAGAACTGGGGGAAACCTTTGTCTGAAACTCTGGAGAGCCTCTGCCAATGGTTTGACTCAACAGAACAGCTTCCTATGTTCCGGGGGGGGCAGAGGCCAGGCAGGCTTAGGACTGAGCTATGATTTGTCTTGCAACTAGGCCCACCCACTCACTCACTCACTCACCCATTGTGATAGCCTCTCTTGGCATGGCCTGCTGCCAGGAGACAGTGTGTCCTTGTGGCACTCTGTCATCCTAGCTGATCACAGGGTGCGGTCTCTTAATCCTGGGAAGGAACATGCCCACAGGGGTAAGGACCAGAAGTCTTAGAAGTCACAGCAAGAGGTATTATTTTAGGCTTAATGCTTTTCATGTGCTGCAAGCTGAGCGATGAAAGGAGAACACTTCCCAACCCACATCAAGGCAGCGACTCTCTCTCCCCTAAAAATAAATTAAGATTCCAGTCCTCATGGTTCCAGATTAAGGTCTGGCTTAATTGGGAACAGAGGAAGCTGCAGTATATTGAATCAGAGCAGTGGTCCATCTAACTCACTACTGTCTACACAGACTGGCAGCAGCTCGTCAGAATTTTAGGCAGTGTTTTCAGGGATTGAACCTACAAGGTGCTGTGCTGCAAAAAGTATGATAGGCAGCGGCAGCCACAGCAGTTTCAAGATCCAGTTCTGCAAGTTCTCATTTTTGCACAGTCTTAAGGAAGAATCAACAACCCACCCTGAATCCGTCATGGTTTATGAGAACAGCAGTGGTTTCTAGATGGGGTTTTTTAAGGTGGTGGTGATCTTATCTGGCCTCTTCAGAGAGAGTAAGAAAGCATACAGGGTGTTCTTGCTGTGCGGAAAAAGATCACCACCTTATCTACAGGTGCGATGGCAAACAGAAGGGGCACGGAGGCAGCACATCAAATCCTCACGGGGTCTCTGCCATGGGAGAATATTCACCCAGTGCTTTTCCAGCTGCACTGGCTCCTGGTGGAGTACAGGGTCAGATTTAAGGTGCTGGTTCTGACCTTTAAAGCCCTTCATGGCCTAGGACCGCCTCTCCCGGTATGCCCCACGGAGGACCTTAAGGTCCATAAATAGCAACACTCTAGAGGTCCCATGCTCTAAGGAAGTCAGATTAGCCTCAACCAGAGCCAGGGCCTTTTCAGCACTGGCTCCGGCCTGGTGGAACGCTCTGCCTCATGAGACCTGGGCCCTGCAGGATCTGATTTCTTTCTGCAGGGCCTGTAAGAGTTGTTCCGCCTGGACTTTGGCTTGGGAGTCAATTTGATTCCCTCCCCCTCTTTCTTTTTTTCCTTTCTCCTCCTGTGATGAGGCTGCATTTTAATGTTTAATTTTGTATTTTAATCTTGTTTTTTAAGTTTTTTAAGTTGTATTCATTCAACTTGTTTTTATTATTGGTTGTTAGCCGCCCTGAGCCCGGCCTTCGCTGGGGAGGGTGGGGTATAAATAATAATAATAATAATAATAATAATAATAATAATAATTATTATTATTATTATTATTATTGCTCCCTTTGTTTGCGGTTTGGGGCATCACCAGCACCATCACCCGGGAGGACCCCCGTCCCCCCCAACGCAGTAGCAAATGAAAACCACACAAGGCGCGATGACATGTGCTCGACAGCTAGATTTGTGGAGAGAGAGAGAGAGAGCAAGGCCCAGCCACGCCCTACAGGTGTGCTGCCTCACCACTGAGCAAATTGCATAGGGACCAGTTGCCTGTGGAAATGAGGGCATTGGGGAGCAACCTGGTGCCCTACAGAACTACAGCTCCCATCAGCCTCGGCTGGCACAAGAAGTGGCCAAGGATGATGGGAGTTGTGGTCCAACCACTAACCTGTGGGCCCGCCCTTCAGGATGCTGTTGGACTACAACTCTCATCACCTTTGGCCATTGGCTGATGGGAGCTGTAGTTGTCCCATAGGTCACAAATGCTCCCATTCCTGTTCTAGGATGGCACATAATCACACTCATCGACAACACTCTTATCCCACTTATTCTGTGGCTCCCCACCCCCCCAGCACTCTGGGAAGTGCAGGTAATTTATTATTATCATTAATATCATCATTAATTTGTACCCCGCCCATCTGACTGGGTTGCCACAGCCACTCTGGGCAGCTTCCAACACATATAAAAACATAATAAAATATTAAACATTAAAAAAAACACTTCCCAATACAGAATTGCCTTCATAATAAAAGAATGAACAGGGCTGTTTTCATGGAACTTTCAGCTCCCTGAAAGAACTACAGTTTACAGCATGGGTAGGCAAACGAAGGCCCAGGGGCCGGATCTGCCCCAATCGCCTTGTACAGCGGTGTAGCGTGGGTTGTCAGCACCCGGGGCAAGGCAAGTAATTTGCGCCCCCTAACCCCTAACCTGCCGCCGCCGCCAGCTTCTTCTTGCTGCTGCCTGGGCTGGGGTATTTACGGTAAGGTAGCCACGGCGGCGGCGGCGGGTCTGTGTCAGGTGATCTGAGGCGAGTTGCCGTTGGCGCTGCCGCCCAAACGACGCCGCTTGCCCGGAGGAGGGCAGAGAGGCGTGGAAAATGCAACATGGCCCAGAAGCTGCAGCAGCAGCAGCAGCAGCAGCGGCGGCGGCGGGGGGTGGGGGGGTGGGCTGCGAGGAGGGGCTGCCTGGCGCGCCCTCCGCGGCCCTGACGCGCGGGGACCGCGGCGAGCGCTGAGAGCCGCTGCCTGCCGGACGCCTTCAGCCCGGACGTGCGCACAGCTCGTCGGTTCCGCGAGACATGGGGCTCTGCTACAGCCTGCGCCCGAGGCTCTTCGGTGACTCTGGAGGCGGCGAGCGCGCCCCCCAGATGTTGCGCCCGGTGCGGCCGGCCCCCCCCTGCACCCCCCACGCTACGCCACTGGCCTTGTAAATCTGGCCCGCAGACGGTCCGGGAATCAGCATGTTTTTACACGAGTAGGAAGTGTCCTTTTATTTAAAATGCATCTCTGGGTTATCTGTGGGGCATAGGAATTCGTTCATTATTATTTTTTCAAAATATAGTCTGGCCCCCCACAAGGTCTGAGGGGCAGTGGACCGGCCCCCTGCTGAAAAAGTTTTCTGACCCCTGGTTTACAGGATGCTTGTAGGGAAGTTAAAAGGACATGGCAGTTAAAAGCGGCATGAGGGCGCTTTAAATGTAGGATGCAAACGCTCTACTAATAAAGTAGCAACGAAATTACTGGGACTCTGTGTGCATTATCACGCCTCCCCACCAGAGGCCAGGAGGGCGTGTGGCGCAGTCTTGATGCGCAAAGTTTGCAAGCGGCACAAGCTAAGCAAGCATGAAGGGGGGGGGGGAGCCGTGGGTGCGTGTGATGCCCCACCCTTGGGCAATTCCCTAGTTCTGTCACCCAACACCCCCCCTCCCCAAACATCCTTCCTTTTTCCTGCGCTCTTGCAGTACAGCTTCATGCGTCAGGCTCCAAACTCTCCCCGTTTGGACTCTGGGCGCCTCCCAGTTCTCGAGCAGGGTTGCAAAATTCCTCGGGTGGGGAGCGCAACGCCCACCCACTCCCTCCCCGCAGCCGTGGAAAAACCCCCACATGGCAAAGGCTTGGGTTGGGGGGAAGCGCATTTTGCCCAATGGGAGTAAAGCCGAGGGAATGTAAGTTTCCATTTACAAGGGAGCGGCTCCCTGAGCGCAAAAGAGCGACGCGCTCGCTGCCGTGGTTCGGCGGCGAGAGGAGAAGCGCTCTGCGTATGCCCAGAGGCACCGCCTTTATTGCAGCTCAAATCTCAAACCGGCGGGTGGGGCAGAGGAGAGGGACGTTGAATTCCAGAGCTGTACTAACTCCAGATTTCCCGTTTGCATTTTGGCTTCTGGTTAAGTCGCTTTCAGACTTTCTGCACAAGAGAGAGAGTCTGAAAGCGACTTAACCAGAAGCCAAAATGCAAACGGGAAATCCGGAGTCAGAACAGCTCTGGAATTCAACGCCTCTCTCTTTTGCAGAAAGTGACGCCTAAATGAAAAGAGTAGAAGTAAAGGTTTTTAAGAAAGAGGTTTTAAACGAAAGAGCACCCAATATTTGAATGGAGGAGGAACATCATTAAATAAACCATTGTACCCTTAACTTGGGAGGGTGACCCACTGAGCTCAACGGGACGAAATACCGTTAAATAAATTACAATATCAATATATAATCAATTGCACGTTTAACTTGGGAGGGTGCCCTACTGAGCAAAATGGGACTTAACTTCTGTGTGGGCCCCGGTAAGAATTACGCTGCCATCCTATGCGGTCTTACTTCCGAGGAGACCCGTATAGACTCGCGCTGCTAAGCTGCTCTCCTGTACTTAGCAGTGTGCAAACCTCGTTGAACTGAAGGGGGCTTACTTCCGAGTAGACCTATCGGATCTCCCTGTTAAGAACGAGGGAGGGGAGGGCTAGGCAAAAGGATCTTTCTGATAGGGCAGAAAGGATATTAAAAGGTTCGACTTTTTTTCCAAACTATTCCTAGGTTAGCGGGGAGGAAACCGCGTCTCTGAAATGGTCTCTCGACTGTCCCTAAGGAGGAAAAAAGAACAGGGGAACTAGGAATGAGGGGCACATCTGGAGCAAAAAAGCGACACATCTGGCTCACTGGAGTGGGGAAATCTTCTGCAAAAGCTCAGGAGATGATGGGAACGAAATGGAGGAGCCGTGGATGGGAGGAGCAGAATTCAAGACTTACCAGAAGCGAGATGGTCCGGTGCTGAGTGGCAGGTAGCGAAGGGGAAAGTGGTAGTCCACAGCTGGGGCAGCTGGACTTAATAGGCAGAGGCGGAGCCGAGGCTGTCCCAGGAGGCAGCTGATTGGATGCAAAGAGGAACAACGCCCCCCCTTCCCCAAAACTTTCTGTGTATTACAAACTCCACCTTTATTTGCTGTATTAACTCTTAACTCTTTCCCAGGTTCCAGAACCCTCCAACACTTCTCAGGTGCAGAGAGAGGGGGGGAGGGAAGAGAGACCTTTTCCCAAATTCCACCCAGAGGGCTAGAAACTTGTCATTTCTTAACTTTCGCAGACTTTCTCTCTTTGCTCTGTGCCTCACTTTCCCTTTCCAGCTGAGTTTCCTTCTTTCCCTTCCATCCACCCACCTCTCTTTGTCTCTTCTTTTCCCTCTGTGCCTCAGTTTCCCCTCCAGGTGTTCGTTCGGTCCTGCGTTTGCTCTTGCTCTTGTGCCTCAGTCCCCCCCCCCGTGTCCGTCTGTCCGTCCTTCAAATCAAACTGGGATTTGACGAGCCCTTAAACACACAGCCGGATCCTCCGATCATTTTCAAAGAACGTGTGTGTATACATACATACCGTATTTTTTGCTCTATAAGACTCACTTTTTCCCTCCTAAAAAGTAAGGGGAAATGTGTGTGCGTCTTATGGAGCGAATGCAGGCTGCGCAGCTATCCCAGAAGCCAGAACAGCAAGAGGGATCGCTGCTTTCACTCTGCAGCAATCCCTCTTGCTGTTCTGGCCTCTGAGATTCAGAATATTTTTTTTCTTGTTTTCCTCCTCCAAAAACTAGGTGCGTCTTGTGGTCTGGTGCGTCTTATAGAGCGAAAAATACGGTATATGCCCAAGCACGTGAATAAGCCGATTTGATCTTGTTCTTTTTAAAAAAAATAAATAAATAATTATTAACAATTTCAACATAACAATACAGTATATCAAAACATATCATATTCATTATTTTCCCCCTTTTCCCCATTCCCCATCAAACCCTCCCCCCCGAGACTTACCTCAGTCTCTGATTTCTCTGCATATTATAAAATTATTGCAATCCTTATATTATCTATCTACCATGTTATCAACCACTAAATTTGTGTGTGTTGTGGTCTGGTGCATCTTATAGAGCGAAAAATACAGTATATATATTAGGGGCTGCTGTCTCTGCCCAGCCTACCCCTTTCCCCTGCCCCCCTCCCTTGATATCTAACTCACCCCCTCGCCTATCCCCCCCCCTCTATTGGCAGCCATGCAAATAACTGAGCATGGTGACACCTTACGTCTTTATGCATATATATATGTGCCTGTTTATTTTCTAACTTTATTTTATTTTCTGTTTATTTTCTAACTTGCTGTATGGAAATTACAGTGGCACCTCGGGTTACAGACACTTCAGGTTACAGACGCTTCAGGTTACAGACTCCGCTAACCCAGAAATAGTACCTCAGGTTAAGAACTTTGCTTCAGGATGAGAACAGAAATCTTGTGACGGCGGCAGCGGGAGGCCCCATTAGCTAAAGTGGGTGCTTCAGGTTAAGAACAGTTTCAGGTTAAGAACAGACCTCCAGAGCAAATTAAGTTCTTAACCAGAGGTACCACTGTACCTTTTCAAAGCATGGCAACAGGCAAAGACTTACAGCAAGACTCACTGCCCGGTCACCCCCATCCTCATATTTACAGAATACCTTCTGCCTGCTTCCTACAAAACCAGTTGTACCAGTTCCTTTAAGAGCGATAAATGAGCGTGTGGCCTTGCCAAGGAGATTTGCTTGGATGTCTCATTTTCACACAAGGGGCCACCTTCCCTTCCGAGTGACCTGCCAGTGGTTGGCGGGGCTGGAAGCAGAACTAACGAATATATGCGTGCAACTTTTCTGTTGTTGGGAACCGTAGTTTGCCAGCGGGTCTCCAAACAGCTCTCAGCACCCTGAAGAAACTACAGTGCTACCCTGTTACCTAGTCCCTGTTCCCCGCCCTTGTTGACACTCAGACCTCTCGCTCTCCCTAGCTAGCAACGTTCCTCAGATTCTCCAATACTTTCTCTCTGGGCTTTCACATATAGGACAGGGTGTGCGTGGAATGAAAGGATACCGGTTTGCATGTGAGTTGATTTGCTAACATGTACGTACTGGTGCCAATTTGAAAATGATTACTGTATTTAAACAGGAATCCGGGACGTGTCAGCCTCACGGTGACTGGGTGATGTGGGTGCCTGTTCAGTCTGCCGCACGGGTGTTCGGTTACCTGCAGACGGGCAATTTCATCACTTCTCCCTTTTGGAGTTCCTTATCCTTAAGCTTGGACGCGGGTGGCGCTGTGGGTTAAACCACAGAGCCTAGGGCTTGCTGATCAGAAGGTCGGTGGTTCGAATCCCCGCGACGGGGTGAGCTCCTGTTGCTGTGTCCCTGCTCCTGCCAACCTAGCAGTTCGAAAGCACGTCAAAGTGCAGGTAGATAAACAGGTCCGGCGGGAAGGTAAACGGCGTTTCTGTGCATTGCTCTGGTTCGCCAGAAGAGGCTTAGTCATGCTGGCCACAGGACCTGGGAGCTGTACACCGGCTCCCTCGGCCACTAAGCGAGATGAGCGCCACAACCCCAGAGTCGGTCACGACTGGACCCAATGGTCAGGGGTCCCTTTACCTTTACTATCCTTAAGCCAGATCAGATACGGCCATTCAAATGGAGCTGGAGTGGACCAAAGCGGCCCTCCAGCTTCTCTGCCTGGCCCTCGGAATTCTCCCCAGCCACACCCACTTTCTCCAGGCCATGCCCCCTCACTGCCCTTGCTTTGCCCTTGCTTGACACGCTCCTTGAGTGTTTTTGCCTGGCAGGAACGTGTCTTTGCTCTCTGGTAATGTCTCAATACTTCCCCGATTGGGGGGGATAAGTGTATATATGTGTGTGTGTGTGTGTGTGAGAGAGAGAGAGAGAGAGAGCGCGCTAGCTTACTGTACAAAGATAAAGCTGACTATTTTTGAACTATATAAATAAATATTTTAATATGATGAATTTGTGGTCAGGATTCGAACTATGAGCAACAGAAAGAATTATGGCTATGATATTTAAAAAGGGAAGATAGGGTGCCACAAAGGGGTAGAATTAAAAAACACCGCGGAAAATGGGATGGGAAGTCGATAAAACAAAAGAAAAAAATATTATGTATTGGAATTTTATGTGAAATTTTTAAAAATTTAATTAAATGATTTTTTATTCTTTTAATGTTGACACTTGTTGCTCCTCACTGGTGTGTGGCCCCTAAAGCATTACCAAGAAGGGAAGGCGGCCCTCAATCTAATAAAGTTCCCCCCTCCTTGCAATACAGGACAGGGCACGTGACCAGCCTATCCACCAATCAAAATTGAGATGCTCTTGTGCACAGTGGTAGTGGGGATTGACTGGTAGGGCAGAAGGCAGGGAGCCTGACAGTAGGTGGCGCCAGAGTCGATGACAGGCAGAGCCCATGAATCCTTCTTTTGTCCCCATCCTCCTCCTCCTCCCTGCTGAGGAGGAATCCTGAGACTAAGGAAGAGGAAGCAGTTGTAAGAAGGAAGGAAGGCTTGGGGCAGGTCAAGGCTGGTGGGGTGAGTACCCCCTTTCCCCCTAATGGGCCAGCCCCCTCGCTGCAAATTGTGCAATGCCTTCATTATCAGATCAAGGGGCGCTGGCTAAATTCTGCCCTGCAAAATTGCTGCTGCTTTGTTTATTTTGGCCCTCTGTGTTCCAGTTTTCATTTTCTCTGCAACAGCCTCCTGCCTCACCCCGCATTGCCAATTAAAAAGTAATGGATGGTATTTCTCCCCCCCCCCTTTTTTCTCTCTGGGGAAAAACACATTAGATCAAACGTAATTACCTCCTGTAAAATGCATGCATTGCAGCCCAGCCAAGGACCACACACCAGGGCATGAGCAGCCCTGCAAAATTGGCTCGGAACGACACAGAACCGTTTGGAAGGCCTTCGCTTCCTCCCAAAATTGCCCAGAGGATTGTGAGCACGTTTGAATGCATCCGAAACAGATGCGACCCGCAAGGAAAGGTTGCCGTGTGTTCCCGCTGAGGGTTGTAGCTAACAAGCCGCACCCTCTTCCAGGAAACTCCATTCCGTTCTCCCTCCTTGCTGCCCTGGTTTTTCTGTTCTCTTCCATCCCAGGTGAGCCAACATAGGAATCTCCCTGACACCAAGTCAGATCATTGGTACACCTGCACACAGACAGTGCTTTCTCTAGGATTCAGACACGGAGTCTCTCCCAACCCTACCGGGAAATGGCACTGGGGATCGATCCTGCGACCTTCTGGATGCCAAACAGCTGCTCTTGCACTGGGCCACGCCCCTTCCCTATAACATCCTGCAGCCGCGGAGCACGTTCTGCCCTCGTTGGACAGGGTTCCCTTCCATGTAAGGTTTTCTTTTCCCAGCCTAAATATGTGTTTTTGGGTAGTTCTGCAAACTTTGATATGGCCGGCCCTGACATTAGGTAGTGCAAGGGTCTGCTTCAGGCTGGATGTGGGTAGTTCCACAGGCTGGAAGCTGCTGGTTGCTGCCTTCTGCAGGTTTGTTTTATATATATATGTTTTGAAATAAAAAAAATTAAGGTCATAATATATATTATAAATGTTCATAACTGCACCAACCAAGCATGTACATCGATATATAAACCACATGTCTGAAAAGTCCTAAAACCATTTTGTCCCTTCCAAATTGACCTCAAACACTTCTCTGCAAGGTCAAAGGAAAATGGAAAAGCCTCCCCATTGTCTCCTCCTTCACAAATCCTATCTTAA
Source organism: Podarcis erhardii (assembly GCF_964252035.2). Classification (NCBI taxonomy): domain Eukaryota; kingdom Metazoa; phylum Chordata; class Lepidosauria; order Squamata; family Lacertidae; genus Podarcis; species Podarcis erhardii. The sequence continues at coordinate 8,435,507 of NC_138505.1, read as the reverse complement.
GGGTATGTCTGTGTATGAATAGGGTGAGCCTGTGACCTGGCTCAGGAACTAAGTATTTATCATTACAAAAGACCGGCCAGGCTCCCCAGGGTATTCAACCAAGTGACCATTAACAGGTCTGCCTGACAGGAGATAAACAACGCACTCAGATTTCTGTTGTAGACCGCCCTTTCTGTGATGTATGTATGATGTTTCTGGGGGTGGTCTTGGACTCCAGGGCAGGCAATTTAAAATGTCTATATAAGGGCGGGCACACCTGGGTTCAGGGTCCTCCTTCTTTCCTGCTTGTGGGGGGAGCACCCTGTTCCAACAGTTCAATAAAGATCAGGCTTACTATCTGGTTTGCTTCCCAATATTCTCTGGTTGGCCTCTGTTATTTTCTCCGACCGATGGAGAACCTACAAAGGACTCTGTAAGGGCTCTTGTGTTCCCCATAAAGGAATAAGGGCAGATTTTTGTTTATTACAGTTTAAATCAACCAGCCATTTGCATATTCGTCAGTGAATTCACCCCATCCTTTTCCCGGGTCTCCTTCCTTTCACCTGGAACAGAGCCCAGCTCCTCGGCTGAACAAACACCGGCCTTGAGTCCACATCAACCTGCTATGGCAATGAATAGGAAACCTGAGCACGCATGAATGAGATCATGCCTCTGAGAGCTTCTCTGTTCTCTGTTCGCTCCAGGTGCAACAGGAAACCTTTGTTTACAAAAGGAAGTGTTCTCTAGCAAGGATTGGAGAGAGCCTGAGTCCCTCCAGGCATTGTGGGAACCCGACTCTGCTCCAGTCCTAGCTAAGGATGGGCAAATGTTGCCCATATCAGTTTCTCAACTCCCCAGGGTTATCTTCTGTTCTCCACATTACCACACCTGTTATGTACTGAAGTTCTCACGCTGGGCCAGCAGGGGGGTACTGTAGATAGTTATGCAAATGAAGGATCAAAAGTGACATTCAGTGATTGGATAGTTTTTATGCAAATGAAGGATCGAAAGTGACGTTCAGTGATTGGATAGTTTTAGAAAGTTGCTACAGTAACGTTGTACTGGAGCTCTATATAAGCAGACTGACTGAGCCCTTCAGTTAGTTCTGTTCTGGCCTCTGAATAAACAAGAGCTGTTTGAAGAATTGCTGTGTCGTCTGATATGCTCACCCACAACTTAACAACACCGGCTCGTGGTTCTGCCTTCAAAGGGGGGTGTATGCCACCTTGATCATCTCGGAGGTAAGGTGGAATATAAATGTAAAAATAAATAAAATGGTTTTTGTACTGCTTAGAGCCTATTTTGGCCTTTGCAGGATAAATAAATACACATTATTATTCGTAGCTCGGCCCCTCTCAGAAAACCCTCGGTTCACTTACTTTGGAGTAAGCCCTGTGGAACCCACTGGGACTTACCGCCGTCTTAAATGCAGATCTGAGTTTTGTCTCAAAGGAAAGGGCACTGAGATTGTATCTCAGCTGGGTTTTCATTGGGCATTGCCACCTAGTGGCAAAAGGAAGCATTACACTTCCTGTCTGCCTCCACAGAACTTCCTGCCTGCCTGATCTACAGAGACTGGTCTCCTTATCCAGAAAAGACTTTGAAGCATCTTGTGGGGCCACTTGTCAACTCTTTCATTTTAAAGTTGGCAATTTGTGGGTGTGCTTGCTAATATCAAATCTGAGTGTTGGCCTATTGACAACACAGCTCAGCAGTGGCTTCCAAGGGCTTTAAACAGGACTCTCTCCTTACCTGGAGAAGGGAAACCTTCTGCATCTAAAACTTGGGTGGGGAATCTGCGGCCCTCCAGGTGTTGCTGGATCCCAATTCCCACCATCCCTGCTAGCATGGCCAATGGTCAAGGATGATGGGAGCTGTAGTCCAGCAACATCTGGAGGGCACCAGCTTCCTCCATTTCTGGTTATCCCAACCAATCAGGGTCCACATATTAAATGCCACTTAAAGGTAAAGGGACCCCTGACCATGAGGTCCAGTTGTGGTCGACTCTGGGGTGGCAGTGCTCATCTCGCTTTACTGGCCGAGGGAGCCAGCGTACAGCTTCCGGGTCATGTGGCCAGCATGACTAAGCCACTTCTGGGGAACCAGAGCAGTGCACGGAAATGTCGTTTACCTTCCCACCAGAGCGGTACCTATTTATCTACTTGCACTTTGACGTACTTTTGAACTGCTAGGTTGGCAGGAGCAGGGACTGAGCAACGGGAGCTCACCCTGTTGCGGGGATTCGAACCGCCGACCTTCTGATCGGCAAGTCCCAGACTCTGTGGTTTAACCCACAGCGCCACCCACGTCCCATAATTAAGCTGTTGGGTATGGTATATAAAGAGCAGCACCTAGCTCTCTCAGTACCCTGGTGGATGGGTCATGCTTACTGATATATTGTAATTTAGCGTAAAAGAAGTTTTTGTTTTTGTTATTAAAAACCTAGCAAAAGTTACTTTTGCATTTCTTGGAATGTGTGGTCTCCCCAGCACGCCTTCTGCAGCGCAACTAGTCTGCAAAAGAACCAACATCTTTGGTTATGGGCCCAGCTGCTGAGTGGATGACTGTACATTTTTGGACTTTAAGAAAGGTTTGAAAGCTCCTCCTGTTGGTGTGGTTCTGTGAGTCTGGAAGAGTTCTAGAATGGTTGACTGGGTTCCAGAACTGAGAACGCTCTGATGTTCCCACAGCTGACAGATGAGAACTACAGTTTATGGTCGTTTTGGGTGGAGGCACTTTTGACCTCTCGGGAGGTTTGGACCTATGTAACCGATAACCCTGTGACTATTGCTTGGTCGAAAGGAGGTGCAAAAGCCAGGGCGATAATTAATTTGGCTGTTGGTGACCAGCAAGTAGTATACATAAGGAATAAGAAAACTGCCAAAGAAATGTGGGACAGTCTTGCAGCAGGTCAAGGGTGATGGGATTTGGAGTCCAACTACATCTGGAGGGCCACAAGTTGTAGCCTCCGGACTGATCCTGCCTGCTTTCTCCAAAGGTTCCATGTGGCTACGAACAATCAACCCTCAGGACTAAATGGCTGAACCAATTTCTGGAGGTCGAGACCTTTATTTAAAGTTGCCACATGGGTTCTGGGTGATGCAGGGCACCGACTACTGGAGATTTACCCCACTCTCTCCCTTATTTTGAATCCTGCTGGAAGAAATCGTTGTAGGTCATGCAGAGGGCCGTCAGGAAGCCCGTGTACTCCTTGAAGTCAATCTCATCATCCTTGTTCTTGTCCAGGGTCCCCATCAGCTTGTCAATTCCGCCTGCCTTCATCTTCTGCGAGGGAAAGGGGGGCAAAGGAAAGAGAGAGGGGAGAGATTGGGGTACACGTCTTATTATGGGGGGCACTGAACCCCCCCTCACAAATTTAACTCTCTTTCAAAACTTAAGGATTGCATCCAACCAAGGCCATATTCATGTGATACATTTAAAGCTCTCCAATACTTTAAATGGTACGTGGGTGGCACTGTGGGTTAAACCACAGAGCCTAGGACTTGCCGATCAGAAGGTCGGCGGTTCGAATCCCGCGACAGGGTGAGCTCCCGTTGTTCGGTCCCTGCTCCTGCCAACCTAGCAGTTCGAAAGCACGTCAAAGTGCAAGTAGATAAACAGGTACCACTCCAGCAGGAAGGTAAACGGTGTTTCCGTGCGCTGCTCTGGTTCGCCAGAAGCGGCTTAGTCCTGCTGGCCACATGACCCGGAAGCTGTACACCAGCTCCCTCGGCCAGTAAAGCGAGATGAGCGCCGCAACCCCAGAGTCGGTCACGACTGGACCTAATGCTCAGGGGTCCCTTTACCTTTAATACTTTAAATAGTCATGACTTCCCCCAAAGAATTATGGGAGCTTTCATTTGTTAAGGGTGCTGAGAGTTGTTATGAGACGTCGGCTATTTCCCGCCACAGAGCTACAGTTCCCAGAGTTCCTGGGAAGCAGGACTGGTTGTTAAACCACTCTGGAAGTTGTAGGGAATTGGGACTTCCTAACAACTCTTGGTGCCTTTAACAAACCGCAGCTCCCAGAATTACGTATTTGGGGGAAGCCATGACTGTTTAAAGAGGTATCATAGTGCTTTAAATATATGGCGTGAATAGGGCCTAAGCTGTATTCAGATCCATTGCCATTCACTGAAATATATTACATCATGCTCATTCATTTTAATGGGTTTACTTTAAGACTGAGATGGGATATTGCCCTGAAGGAAGGAAGGAAGGAAGGAGGGAGGCAGGGAGGGTTAAGTGTAAGGTATTGGCTGTGTTTAGAATAGATTTTATGAAAGATTTAGAAAACATTGATTAGAATATTTGTATGAGATTGCATGGGAAAAATACGGAATAACAGATATAAATTTGCTTAAAATGTATATAGGAAGTGCAGTGTAAGCGATGGAAGTCAATGAATGAAATTTTATTATTGAGATATTTGTAGAATAAATTTGGAAGAAATTCTTCCAATTTTTCTTCTTCCAATTTTTCTTCTTCTTTTTCCTTTTCTTCCTTTTTTCTTTTTTGTTCTTTTTTATATATGTGTGCTTATCTGAAAAATATATGTACCATATGTATTTGTATGTATTTTGCCTGTATTTTGTAATAATTATGTTAAATAAAGTTTAATGTTTTTTTTTAAAGGAAAGTCAGTCACCTGGAAGGAAATTAAGGCATAAAGTGAATAAGGGAAAGATGGGGAAAGGAAGGAAAGACTTATCCAAACTCCAAACTCCCCACTGTTTGTCCCATGCGCAAGCCCCACATTTTGACTTGCTGCACCTCCTGTTCCCCTCCAAGGATGTGTATCAGGATCAGCCCCCTCGCCACTGACTGTCCATGGCTCTCCGGGGTTTCAGTCTGGGAGTCTTTCCCAGTCCTACCAGGAGATGTCAGGACTCGAACCCGGGACCTTCTGCATGCAAGGCAGATGCTCTGCCACTCAGCTGTGGGGTCCTGATGGAAGATGCACAGATTGAAGGTAGAACACTGGTTTCCCCAAAATTGCGTTGTGTTTTGGGGCTACTATTCCCCCCCCCCCGATCCGCTGGGGCACTGACCTCCCCGAGTGCCAGCTCCTTCTTCACCAGCTCCTTCAGCTCTCCCTTGCTCAGAGTAAACTTATCCCCTTCTTTCCCAGAATATTTGTGGAAGGTGTACACAAGCGTCGCCAGGGCTTTCTCCAGAGGCGTCTCCATGTCCATCGGCCAGGCAGGATCTGAAAAGGAGAAAGCAGGGAAGTGAACTGTATGGCGGGATTTGTTTATTTCTTCATTAAATTGATATCCTGCCCTTCCTCCTGAAGGAGCACACGGTTAAGAACATACGAAGAGCCTGATCCAGACCCTCCAAGTGTCCCTATTTTCCAGGGATGGTCCAGGATCTACAGAAGCTGTCCCTGTTTCTGATTTGATTCCCCAATGTCCTGCATTCCCTTAAAAGGTAAAGGGACCCCTGACCATTAGGTCCAGTTGTGGCCGACTCTGGGGTTGCGGCGCTCATTTCGCTTTATTGGCCGAGGGAGCCAGCGTACAGCTTCCGGGTCATGTGGCCAGCATGACTCAGCCGCTTCTGGCGAACCAGAGCAGCGAATGGAAACGCCGTTTACCTTCCTGCCGGAGTGGTACCTATTTATCTACTTGCACTTTGAGGTGCTTTCGAACTGCTAGGTTGGCAGGAGCAGGGACCGAGCAATGGGAGCTCACCCCGTCGCGGGGATTCGAACCGCCGACCTTCTGATCGGCAAGATGTAGGCTCTGTGGTTTAACCCACAGCACCATCCGCATCCCTGCTTTTCCTTAGGACGTCCCTATTTTTACCAGAGAAATGTTGGAGGGCAACCCAGGAACGGGAGGGCCCTTGGTTTCTTGATTTCAACCTGTGGGGCAGCTCAGGCCATAAAGCTTTTGATTATACAGCATTCGCCCTGGGTGCGAGCTTGGGAAGCTCATCCTGGGTGCATATACATAAAAAGAGATCTTACAAGCAAGCATACATTAGAAGCCGCAGCGAATAACTCTGCAATTAAGGAGGGTGGAAACAAGCTGATAAGTGCTCCATTAGCACAGGTAGGGATTTCCCTGGGAACGGCTGGCCAGCCCTGGGCGAACACACCCGGCACCAGCGTGATCTCGGCGCTTCCCACTCCCAGCAGTTTAGATTTGCAGTTTGTAGCATTCGAGTTGGCAGGTGAGGCAGCCCTAATCATATGATGTAAAGGTAAAGGGACCCCTGACCATTAGGTCCACTCGTGGCCGACTCTGGGGTTGCGGCGCTCATCTCGCTTTATTGGCCGAGGGAGCTGGCGTACAGCTTCCGGGTCATGTGGCCAGCATGACTAAGCCGCTTCTGGCGAACCAGAGCAGGGCACAGAAAGGCCTTTACCTTCCCGCTGGAGTGGTAGCTATTTATCTACTTGCACTTTGACGTGCTTTCAAACTGCTAGGTTGGCAGGAGCAGGGACCGAGCAACGGAAGCTCACCCCATCGCGGGGATTCGAACCTCCGACCTTCTGATTGGCAAGTCCTAGGCTCAGTGGTTTAACCCACAGCGCCACCCGCCTCCCTTCCAATCATATGATGTACTCCATTGCATATGCCAGGGGTGGGGAACCTGCAGCCCGCGGGTCACATGTGACCCACCAGGCCTCTCTATCTGGCCCACAAGACTCTCCCAAGACCACGCCCCTCATTGGGCCCTTATGTTTCGCACCTTGAGTACTTTTGCCCACTTGGAATGTGCCCTTAAACTCTGCCCATGCCTTTTCCTTGTCTGGATGGAGAACAGAGAGGGGTGTGTGAGAGTTTGTGTGTGTGTGGATGCTAGCCGACTGTACAGTGACAAATTTTTACATTTTGTTGGACGCAGAGGAATGGTGGGAGGCATCGACTGGAGGACCCCCAAGGGAAGGAGGTTCAGAGCCTGGAGATGGGTAGTGGGATGACAGTGCAAGTGGTCAGAGGGAGAAGAGGGTGAAGACTGGGAGGAGGAGGTGTTGGAAGCTGAAGAGGTAACAGGGTTTAGTGAGCGGGGAGAATCTGTGTCAGAGAGGAGTCCAGAAGCAGAGGCAGAAGCAGAAGCAGAAACTGGATGTCAGGAGTGTGTGCAGGAGCCAGGCCCTGTGACCGGTAGGGCTTCGCAGGACTGGGGCTTTCCTTAGTTTGTTCTGAAGAGGCAAGGCACAGCCACACAGGTGAGGCCGATTGGTAACTCACAGCCGGGAAGGGATATAAGGTCAGCATCTCCCTTTGGCTCTTTGCCACAGCAGCACGCTTCCTGCCTTGCTGTGTTTGGCTCCTTGACTCATGACCCTCAGACCCGTGGCTTCTTGACTCCTGGGTCTCTGACCCTTGGCTTCCTGACTCTCATTCCTTCTCCCACCCCACCGTCTTGCCCCCAGTCCCGACATCCTCCACCAGGACTTTGACCGCCCGTAAACCAGACCGTGACACTGGAGAGTAGGACGGCCAAGAGGCAGAGATGAGTCAGGCTGGTGAAGTCAGGCTGGCCTCCCTCTCCTGCTGCAACAAACTCTCCTCTTCTCTGGTCTCCCAGAGCCAGAAGAGGCATGAAAAGAGTGGAGAAGAAGTTAGCTTTGCATAGGTACAGTCTCAGATTGCTTGGGGGAAACTGGAGAAAGGAGGAGGTTTAGGGCAGCTGTGGGAAAGAGGGGGCCTTCAGTCTCTGCAACTGCCTTATAGGGGCAAGATCCACCGAAGAATAATTGCTGTGCTTACTAGGCCTGGCACTCTTTAGCAGATCTGGTTTCCTCAAATAGTTACCTTCACTTACTCTCTGTGATTTATGGCTAGCTCGCCCTTGTCACATTTGTTGCCCCGCCCACCCCGGCCCGTGGCCTCCAGAATGTTTCCCAGAAGGGAATGTGGCTCTTGGGCCATATCCTTGAACTCTGATGACACCACTGGTTTCCCTGGATGGAGAATAGGGAGAGGGATTTGTGAATGAAACTAGTTTACTGCCCAAAGTGAAAATTTACACCCATCACTCTGCCCACTTTTGACACCCACCCACCGCTGGCATGTGGCCCCTGGGAGGTTTCTCAAAGGGGAAGGTGGCCCTTAGGCTGAAATAGGATCCCCAGCCCTTTTAAGTGAATAGTGAACTTGCTCTCTGAACCCGGATCCTTACGCAGCCAGAATGGCATCCCTTGGAAATGAGGGGGATATATCAGCAAGCTTGGAGCGAGGGAGAAAGGAACCTAGCAGAGACAAATAAGGGCTGAACATGCTCAATGGCCCCAAAGAGGAGAGCGCAAAATATGGTCTGAAGCTCAACATCAAAAAAACGAAGATCATGGCCACTGGTCCCACCACCTCCTGGCAAATAGAAGGAGAAGAAATGGAGGCAGTGAGAGATTTTACTTTCTTGAGCTCCATGATCACTGCAGATGGTGACAGCAGTCACAAAATTAAAAGACGCCTGCTTCTTGGGAGAAAAGCAGTGACAAACCTAGACAGCATCTTAAAAAGCAGAGACATCACCTTGCCAACAAAGGTCGGTATAGTTAAAGCTATGGTTTTCCCAGTAGTGATGTACGGAAGTGAGAGCTGGACCGTAAAGAAGGATGATCACTGAAGAATTGATGCTTTTGAATTATGGTGCTGGAGGAGACTCTTGAGAGTCCCATGGACTGCAAGAAGATCAAACCTCTCCATTCTGAAGGAAATCAGCCCTGAGTGCTCACTGGAAGGACAGATCCTGAAGCTGAGGCTCCAAGACTTTGGCCACGTCGTGAGAAGAGAAGATTCCCTGGAAAAGACCCTGATGTTGGGAAAGATGGAGGGCACAAGGAGAAGGGGACGACGGAGGACGAGATGGTTGGACAGTGTTCTCGAAGCTACGAACATGAGTTTGACCAAACTGCGGGAGGCAGTGGAAGACAGGAGTGCCTGGCGTGTTCTGGTCCAGGGGGTCACAAAGAGTTGGACACGACTAAACGACTAAGCAACAACATGCTCAATGGCTGCAGAATGTTGGTTGCGGCTGTAGTGGAATGGAGTTGTTTGGAAAGGGTGTGGCTGGCCTGGCTGGCAGCCTGAACACAAGCACTTTCCCCTGAAGCATTTATTGTAGTGGATATATATATGCATTCACCTCTCCCTCTATGGATTAGCCTCTCCCCTCTACGGCAGTTTCCTCCATTCATTAACCTTTACAACAAATTAACTAATAGCTTCTGGAACTCTCGGCGGATCCAAAGGGCAGAGCATTTCCTTCGCTAATCACCTCAAATCTGTGGACGGTGCCGCTTTTGGGAGACACCCACATGCATGAGGGAGAGTGCAGCGGACCCCGAGGGAACCCCAATGTTTACGGAAATTACAAATAAATGAATGAACATGTTTGGGGGAAATAAAACTGATGGGGGATGCTGAAACATCTGAGTGAGTGCTGATCATACTCAACTTAATCCGAGGTAATACTGTAATAATAATAATAATAATAATAATAATAATAATAATAATAATATATTATTTATACCCCGCCCATCTGGCTGGATTTCCCCAACCACTCTGGGCGGCTTCCCACACAATATTAAAATACAATAACCTATTAAACATTAAAAGTTTCCCTAAACAAGGCTGCCTTCAGATGCCTTCTAAAAGTCTGGTAGTTGTTTTTTCCTTTGACATCTGGTGGGAGGGTGTTCCACAGGGCGGGCGCCACTACCGAGAAGGCCCTCTGCCTGATTCCCTTTAACTTGGCTTCTTGCAGTGAGGGCACCGGCAGAAGGCCCTCAGTGCTGGACCTCAGTGTCCGGGCAGAACGATGGGGGTGGAGACGCTCCTTCAGGTATACTGGGCCGAGGCCAGTATGTTCTTCATAAGCAGATGCTTGTGAAATATATTTGCTGCGGTGCTTTCTCCCTAAACTACACTCCACCTGCCGGTTTGGTGGGCCACAGATTCTACAGCTCTAAGCATCGGCACATGATGCTCGGCGCATCAGCTGGCGAAGTTTCCCACCTGTTCTCATGGCCTCCCTGGCATCGATCTCCGTTGCCAAGCCTTCGCTTCATCAGCCAAGAGGAACAACAAATCGCATAAACTCTAAAACAAACACAATGTTGAAACGGCTGCTTTGTGGTTAACCAGGCATTGAAGCCACCAGAGGGCTGAACCCACCTGTGAATCAGGCAGCTTGAATTCAAATCCAGTTAGCTGTGACCAAGGTGGGGCTGGGATCCTGCTCAAGGTGATGCAACCGTCCGCATGAGCTCATGCTAGCAAATAGATTCGAGAATGGTGTGTTAAAGATTAAGGTTGCCAGCATCCAGACTCGGGGTGTGTGTGTGTGGTGTTCCTGTGCCGTTTAACGCAGGGGTTGCCAACCTTTCAGGGCCTACAGTATTTGGATTTTTAATTATTACTTTATTCAAAGAATAACAAATGGAAATATCCGTTACCTCCCACAAACTTGGGAAGCTGGAGTCCATGTAGATATTTTGATTAGTGACAGTGTTTTCCTTCTGTGACTGTATCCCCAAGTGTGTTTTATAAGCTGGTCTCTGACAGTAATAAATTATCTATCTTTCTATCTATCTATCTATCTATCTATCTATCTATCTATCTATCTAGTGACGGTGCACATTTGGATTCTGGAAAAAGTGATGTGAGTCCCACCAATTCTGGTCACTACTTCCCCCTCCCAACATTTCTCTGATGAAAATAGGAACGTCCTATTCCTCTGTTGTTGTTGTTGTTTACACCCTGCCTATGTGTCTGGGTTGCGCCAACCACTGTGGGCAGCTTCCAACATATATAAAAACATAATAAAACATCAAACTTAAAAAAACAACTTTCCTGTACAGTGGTACCTCGAGTTAAGTACTTAATTCGTTCCGGAGGTCCGTTCTTAACCTGAAACTGTTCTTAACCTGAAGCACCACTTTAGCTAATGGGGCCTCCTGCTGCTGCTGCGCCGCCGGAGCACGATTTCTGTTCTCATCCTGAAACAAAGTTCTTAACCTGAGGTACTATTTCTGGGTTAGCAGAGTCCGTAACCTGAAGCGTAGGTAACCTGAAGTGTATGTAACCTGAGGTACCACTGTACAGAGCTGCCTTCAGATGTCTTCTAAAGATTGTATAGTTTCTTATCTCCATGCCCTCCTACATTTCTCCGATGAAGATAGGGACGTCCTAAGGAAAAGTAGGACATTCTGGGATCGAATCAGAAACTGGGGCGGCTTCTGTAATTCCGGGACTGTGGACCCTGGGAAATAGGGACACTTGGTCTAGCATACCGTGAGACGGGAAGAGAGAAAGTGCCCACAAAATGCACACTTCACAGTTCCCAAAAGTAGGACTCAGCTGAATTAATCTTGAGTTCCCTAAGAAGCCTGAAGATCTGAAAGAGGAAGTGGAAGTGGAAGAGAAAACTTCCTCTTTTAGATTTCTAGAGACCTTTTGAGGGAAGAAAAGAATAGGAACTTCCGTGGCTGCCTCACAACCAAGGGAGGAGCTGAAAGGTATTTTGGAGACCCTTGTTGTAGAAGTTACTGGGATACCCTGTACGGCATCTCTCATCGCCAAGCTGACAGGCCTGTGGGTGATACAGCTGTATTTGAAGCTTAAAAACATGCCGGAGAAGGTATATGCCTACTATATGGAAGTTAACTGGACAACAAAAACAGATTTTACGCGCTCTCATGGTAGCCAAGAGGCTGATATTGATGAACTAGAAAATAATATATCCTTTAATCAGTGGATCGATCATATGATAACACTTGCAACCTATGAACAGATGGCTTACAGATGTAGACTGCTTGGATAAACACAGCAATATTTGGAACGAATGTATACAAAATGCAGTAGGCTGCTAATATTTCTATTAGTACAGGGATAATAATATCAAATTTTTGTATATGTTCATATAACGCTTCCCCTCCCCTTTACACAGTTCTATGTTTTGATTTCTTCTTCTTCTTTTTGTATCGCTTTACTGCTTTATATTAGAATTTATGTTTCAATAAAATATCAACTAATAAATGATGCAGGAGAACGGTGCGCCAGAGCATGGACAGAGTTACTGTACATCCCCTGCTTGCAAGGATCGCTGCCCACTCCTCCCCTGACCGTGCCTTTTAGCAACAGTCCAGAAATGTCACCTGCGGACATTTCTCACCCCCCCCCATTACTTTATCTGCCCACGGACTGTCTTGCCAGAGTGGTGCATGCTCTGGTTATCTCCCACTTGGACTACTGCAATGCGCTCTACGTGGGGCTACCTTTGAAGGTGACCCCAAAAACTGCAATTAATCCAGAATGCGGCAGCTAGACTGGTGACTGGGAGTGACCACCGGGACCACATAACACCGGTTCTGAGAGATCTGCATTGACTCCCAGTACGTTTCCAAGCACAATTCAAAGTGTTGGTGCTGACCTTTAAAGCCCTAAACGGCCTCGGTCCTGTATACCTGAAGGAGCGTCTCCACCCCCATCGTTCAGCCTGGACACTGAGATCCAGCACCGAGGGCCTTCTGGCGGTTCCCTCATTGCGAGAAGTGAGGTTACAGGGAACCAGACAGAGGGCCTTCTCGGTAGTGGCGCCCACCCTGTGGAACACCCTCCCTTCAGATGTGAAGGAAATAAGCAGCTATCCTATCTTTAAAAGACATCTGTTCAGGGAAGTTTTTAATATTTAATGCTGTACTGTTTTTAACACTTGATTGGGAGCTGCCCAGAGTGGCTGGGGAAACTCAGCCAGATGGGCGGGGTATAAATAATAAATAAATAAATAAATAAATAAATAAATAAATAAATAAAATCATCATCATCATCATCATCATCATCATCATCATCATCATCTCTGTGTCAGGCAAAAGCTTTTGCCTGTTCACATGTTAATTCTGTTAATTCTGCTCTTCAGAGGCAGAATTTCTTTTCTTTTCTTCAGAAATTCTTCAGAGGCAGAACGATAATTTGGCAACAGCGGCCTCTGGAATCGCCAAGCAGCCCCAGACGAGTTAGTGAGCTCTTTCTAAAAGGTCAAGAAAAAGGAGCCCAGTTTCCTTCTTGATTGTCTCTCCCAAAACCCGAAAACGAATGAAGGATCTGGATTGATTTAGCTGGACTCTGACTCACAAAGAGATGTTGTAATGTGGAAAAGGCGTTGGCTGGCCTAGAGATTGCAGGCTGGGGATTTGCCAGCTTCTGATAGCCACGGGCAAAATTCAGAGCTACATTTTAACATGCAGGGTTGTGTGGGTGTGAGACCTCTGAGCAGCTCATGTGACTTGCACATCTGGAATCTGTGTGGACATCTGGAGAGAAAAAGCCTCCTCTTCTTCCAGGAAGGGCTTGCTCCCAGCCAGAAATAAGGGGAAAAGGCTGTGACTCCCTGGCAGAGTACCTGCTTTGAGTGCAGAAGGCTCCCAGTTTGATCCCTGCCATCTCCAGTTAGGGCTGGGAAAAGAGGGCTGGTTGGCTGGGGGCAGTGCCGGATTTACGTATAAGCTAAACAAGCTATATCTTAGGGCCCCACTCTCTTGGGGGCCCCCAAAAAAATTTAAAGGGAAAAAAACACCTGGATGTACATTTCAAAAATATAAGATAAAAAAACAAATGCAGTGGTACCTTGGGTTACATATGCTCCAGGTTACATATGCTTCAGGTTACAAACTCTGCTATCCCAGAAATAGTGCTTCAGGTTAAGAACTTTGCTTCAGGATGAGAACAGAAATCATGTTCTGGCGGCGCGGCGGCAGCAGGAGGCCCCATTAGCTAAAGTGGTGCTTCAGGTTAAGAACACTTTCAGGTTAAGAACGGACCTCCGGAATGAATCAAGTACTTAACCCGAGGTACCACTGTAAAATAAAACCTAAATACAGCAACCGTGTTTTGTGTTGTGTAGGCTCCTATGATGTAAGTCATGGGCCCCGCCTGCTAGCCTGCTCCCTAAAATATCACTGGTTTGCTCATTTCTGTATCAATTACTTTGATAAAATACATATTTTGTTATGTGCAAATGGCTTTAGATACCTATTAGGTCCATAAATTACCGTATAGCATATATTCAGCACAAAAAAAACAGTGGCAATTTATTGTTGACAAAGGACAGCTGGACATATAAAGGGCCCCATTACCTTCAGTAGCTTAGGGCCTCATCAAACCTAAATCAAACCTAAATTTCCCAGGGTGATGGGGGACCATTAGTGAGCACTCTTTGGGTTTGCTCAGCCAACAAGCTGCAAATCCACCTAACAGTTACCTTGTCCAGCCCACATTTGACCAGCTTCTCCACAAAAATATCATGGGGGGCTTTGTCAAAAGCCTTACTGAAATCAAGATACGATAATGTCCACAGCATTCCCCTGATCCACCAAGCTTGTAACTCTATCAAAAATGAGATCCATCTGGCATGACTTGTTTTTGAGAAAACCACGCCGCAGCCAGCACAACTGAACCCGCTGTGATCCCCTAAATTTGCCTACTGCCTGGCTCCAATGAAGTCTTGGTTGCAAGTTACTGCCATATTGCCTTTCTGGATCAAACCAAGGATTTGGCCAGCATCCTGTTTCCAACAGAGGGCATCCCGGAGCCCCTAAAGTGAGGCCTGAAGGCAGCAGCCCTTCTTCCCTGCTGTTCATCCCCCAGAAGCAGGCATTCTGTGGTAGACCGCCCTTGCACAAGGAGGCTCTGTTTGAGCTAGAATAACTAAAAGAGCCGCTGGGGGAAGGAGTTTGGGGAAGGCTGAGGTGGAAACAATCAAGAAAGCATCACAGAGAGGAAAAGCAAGCCGGCTGAGAAGTACAGATGGATGTGAAATTGAGGATGCATTGCTGTTTCAGATAATGCGATGAAGAATAAAAGGAGCTAAAAGCAACTCACCGGATGAGAATGTTGGTGGCAAGCTTGAGCGGTGAAGCAGGGAATTGGGTGTGGTATAGCATCTCCCTCTTATGCAGTTTCATGGGGGGTCCCCAGAGATTGAGGCTGGTAGAAGCAGGAACTTGATCTCGTTGCCAGGATCTGTCCTGAGGGACTGCTGGCATCCAGCCATCTTCTCCTTGGGTTGTGAACAACTCTTTTTCTTTTCTTTTCCCGCTTTTCCTGCTTTTAAATTAACTTTATTTCCTGGGGCTTATTCATAGATCTTCAAAAATACATACCCATCAGAAAGCATATTTTTTACAATATACTAAGACAGCTACTTGGTCTAAAAAAAGAAGAAATTCAGAAAGAAGAAAAGGCAAGAAATGGAGAGACCAGGAAAAAAGAGAAAGGAAGAGAAAAGGGGAAAGAAAGAAATAACTATGGAAAGATAGGTAAAGGTAAAGGGACCCCTGACCGTTAGGTCCAGTCGTGGATGACTCTGGGGTTGCAGTGCTCATCCCGCTTTATTGGCCGAGGGAGCCGGCGTACAGCTTCTGGGTCATGTGGCCAGTATGACTAAGCCACTTCTGGCGAACCAGAGCAGCACACGGAAACGCCGTTTACCTTCCCGCCGGAGCAGTACCTATTTATCTATTTGCACTTTGACATGCTTTCATACTGCTAGGTTGGCAGGAGCAGGGACCGAGCAACGGGAGCTCACCCCGTTGCGGGGATTCGAACCGCCGACCTTCGGATCGGCAAGTCCTAGGCTCTGTGGTTTAACCCACAGCGCCACCTGCGTCCCATTAACAACTCTTGCTTGAGCCTAAATTAGGATTCTCTTGGCCTTATCAATGTTCTGCCTGAAGGTGGCCAGCTTTTAATTTTAGGAGGCCCCCTGCGCCTTTAATGCAGGGAGGGTTCAGTTTCCTTGGAATGAAAGCAAGAGAGAGGCAGGCCGGTGGCAGAAAGAGGAAATAGTGGGTGGTTTCACCCAGTGGTACAGACTACAAAGAGAGAACTTCTGTCATGTCTTAAACACAAGCTGATTTTTTTTTTTTGGTGGTGTCATCCGTGAGGGTTGAGTCACGATAAATTCCGTTTGCCATCGAGGCATAGCTGTCAAGTGTCCCTTATTTGAAGGGACAGTCCCTTATTCTAGCGCCATGTCCCGCTGCGGTCCCTTATTGATGAATGTCCCTATGATGTCCCTTAAATTTCAAAGGAAGAAGCTCCTCTCCTCCCTCCCTGCCGGCCAGGGAGGAGGGAGGCTCCAACTGTGTTGCTTGGCTGCGTTGCTCACCCAATAAGAAGTCTAAGAACGACTGGGGGGTGGAGCTTGCATGCCTTGTGTGTGGCTAGTTAATGCAAGCTGAGGAGGTTTTTGAATGCTGGACGCCATTTTGTTGCACGTGCTGCTGCAAACTTTGCAGTGCAAAGCCAGGCCGGGAGCCATCTTAAGTTGAGGCTGCATAGGCCTTGTGGTGCATGTGATTCAGATTCTATTCAGTTGAACCTCTGGTTACAAAGTTGGTTGGGCAGTGTTCTCGAAGCTACCAGCATGAGTTTGACCAGACTGCAGGAGGACAGGAAGACTGGAGTGCCTGGAACAGGTGAGGCTGCAGGTCCCTTATTTTGGCTGCTGGTCCCTTATTTTCAAATCTGTAAGTTGACAGCTATGCATCGAGGTGCCACGAATGGAGGAGAACTACATGCAATCGAGGGCCGCATTCCTTTCTGAGCAACATTTGGAGGGCCATAGGTCCCTCCCCCCCAAAAAAATACCCCACACAGCTAACTTACAGCTGGTTCTCAGCTTCTCTCTGCTCCGCCGATTTCAAAGCAGAAAGGGCGTTTATTCTTTTGGCAAAAGGCATAATTTGAAAGGCGTAATTATCTTGCAATGTTATTACCAACAGTTGAAAGAAAAATACACATTGGCAGCTGCAGCTGCCTGTTTGTGGGAAGGAGCTGGTTTTACGCTGCCTTGCCACCCGCCCCCCAGGCACATGTTCACACTAGGGACTAGAAACTTCCTCCCACCTGAGCCTTCAGAGATTACACTTCCCAATAATCCCAGGGAGGAACTGTGAAGCACAACAAGTCTTGCACCCTGCATTATTATTATAATATGATTTCTTACATTCATGTACCACTTTTTCATCCAAGGAGCTCCAGGTTCCCCCCTCCCTCCTCATTTTATCCTCACAACAACCCTGTGAGGTAAATTAGGCCCAAAGCCACCCAGAGAGCTTCATGGCTGAGTGGGGATTCGAACCCCAGTCTCCCAGGTCCTAGCCCATGCCGGCTCTCAGTCACGCTCTCTTAAAAGCACATGTGGGGATCTGAACTCACAGCCTCTGGATCCCCAGCCACTGGCTCCCCCCCCCCCACGAGTAACAGGCCCAATGGTCTTCCCGGCTGGGACAGTTGCCCCTGGCAACATCAGTCTCCCTCCCTTCTGTTTAGCCAGGTGTGGAAAACAGGATGCAGGGGACAGGTGGGGAATCTGTTGCTAAGCAACAAGAGGCCAGGGACCTATCAGTGGGATGATGGGACTAGGAGAGATGCTGGAGTTCTGGCTGTGTGTGTGTGTGTGTGTGTGTGTGTGTGTGTATCTTTTTTTCTTCTGAAGTTCAGCGTGCCTGCCTTCATCCTTAAAATCTGCAGAGAATGGAGCTGGTTTTCAGCTGTTTTCTTGGAGGCTGAACAATAAACCTCTTTGTGTACAAAATACACAGAGAGAGATCAGGAGAGAGGGAGAGAAGTTAAGGGGAGGTAAGGGAGAAAAACCAGCCCTTCGGCCTTTCAGGGTGGGGCAGGGTTGGGTTTGGAAAGGGACCCTGCAAAGGCAACAATTTTGAATCCTTTACTGGGGATTGAACGAGATCTACACACAGTATAGGCCCGACCAGCCACTTTGTTCTGCAGAACAGAGCTGTACATTTAATTCACTCCACACTTGCAAGGAATCTGTCCTTCAGGGTGGCCAGGACCTAATCTCTGGAACTCCCTGTCCCTTGATATTAGGTAGGCACCTTCGCTGTTTCTGACGCCTGTCTAAAGACTGTTGCTTTCAGCAGGTCTAACCAGACGTGTAATTTGGACCGGTAATTATATTTTATAATGTTTGTGTTTTCAGAGCTGGTGATTTTGCTTATCTTTGGATCCATTTTGGGTTAGCTTCCTCTTACTGTTAGCTAAGTTCAGTTGCCAGTTCCAGCAGCCAAGCCCTTTTGATATTCTTACGGAGCCTCCATTTCCAGGCACAGTCTATCTCGTTCCCTAGTTCTTAGGGGCATTTTGGCCACTGTGAGAACAGGATGCTGGACTATGATGGGTCATTGGCCTGTTCAAGAACGGGGCTTTTGTGATGTTCTTAATTGTCTCCGCCAGTCCTTCTGGTACGCTGACATTCTCCCCAAGCCATATTGATAAGAATGACCAGAAACTGTTTTTATACGCAACAATGGCCGCGAGGCTATTGCTGGCCCAGGTGTGGAAACAGCAACAATTGCCAACAGTAGAAGAGTGGCAGTACAAGTTTATGGAGTATGAAGAAATAGCCAAACTAACGGCAAAAATTCGACATCAGGGTAATGAAACATATCAAAAAGAATGGGGGAAATTTATGTTATATATAGAAAAGATGATGTGAATTAGGGAAACCAGTAGAACTGAAATAAACCTCATAACGGGAAAATGCAAAGAAATTTATTGGACAAGAATATCAAAATGAATTAAAAATGTATATTATGACCAAGGTTGAACAGTATTTGTAAATGAATATAGACAGACAGCAAGAATTGTATATATAGAAAGATTTATTTGTTTACGGACATTTCATGGACAAAAATTAAAGAACAACTATATAAAAAATGGATAAAGACAATGCGAAAAGATAAAGATGACACAAAAAAGATGGAAGAAGGAAGGAGGGAAGTCAGCTCTTGAGAGCAAGAATAAATGTAAAATGTAATATAATATGTGTATGTATTGTTGTTTAGTTGTGTCTGACTCTTCGTTATCCCATGGACCAGAGCACACCAGGCACTCCTGTCTTTCACTGCCTCCTGCAGTTTGGTCAAACTCATCTTGGTAGCTTCGAGAACACTATCCAACCATCTCGTCCTCTGTCGTCCCCTTCTCCTTGTGCCCTCCATCTTTCCCAACATCAGTGTCTTTTCTAGGGAGTCTTCTCCTGAGGTGGCCAAAGTCTTGGAGTCTCAGCTTCAGGATCTGTCCTTCCAGTGAGCACTCAGGGCTGATTTCCTTCAGAATGGAGAGGTTTGATCTTCTTGCAGTCCATGGGACTCTCAAGAGTCTCCTCCAGCACCAGAATTCAAAAGCATCAATTCTTCGGCGATCGGCCTTCTTGATGGTCCAGCTCTCACTTCCATACATCGCTACTGGGAAAACCATAGCTTTAACTATACGGACCTTTGTTGGCAAGGTGATGTCTCTACTTTTAAAGATGCTGTCTATGTGTGTGTATGTATAGTATGCAATCATAAAAAAACCAATAAAGATCCAGTGGCGTAGGGTGGGGGGTGCAGGGGGGGCCGGCCGCACCGGGCGCAACATCTGGGGTTAGGGCAAATCCACGGGTTAGGGGGCGCAAATCCACGGGTTAGGGGGCGCAAATTACTTGCCTTGCCCCGGGTGCTGACAACCCACGCTACGCCACTGTAAAGATCATCTTTTTTTAAAAAAAGACATTCTCTCCAAGCCACGCCAGCCACCCCTCCAGGCCCTGGACGCCAGTCAGCCCACCACAAATACTTCTCCTGTTTGACAAGAGAGCACCCTGAGCCGGCTGGGAATAAGCCCTGGGTGGCTCAGCAGAGTCCCGTCTGGGCTTGCAGGCCTGAGGGGAGCAGCGGTGGGGCAGGCGGGGAGCAGGGGCGGCTCGAG
Organism: Podarcis erhardii; assembly: GCF_964252035.2. NCBI lineage: Eukaryota > Metazoa > Chordata > Lepidosauria > Squamata > Lacertidae > Podarcis > Podarcis erhardii. The sequence continues at coordinate 8,415,789 of NC_138505.1, read as the reverse complement.
AACGCCTGCACTCAGCAGAAACCTTTGCATCCCGTTGAAAATGCAGCCCTGGCAGTTTCATTCAAAGGCAAAACTCTCTCCGGTGCTCAGCGTGAGCTAGACAGGGCTGGGGCTCAATTGGTAGCCGGAAAATCAGGCCACACGACTGGAAGTTTCTACTCTTTCACATCTTTTACAACAAGAGAGGGTGGCTGCTATGGGCAGGGTTGGGGTATATGGGTTGGGGTATATGGCCCTCTGTTTATTTATTTTTTTTAAAAAAAAATATTGGTTTTACAAGTTTATAACAAATATAACATACAAAAAATAAAAACAAGAAAAATAAAGAAAAAGGAACATACAAATAAACACTTAATCTTCCTAAGATCCAATTTAGTTTTCATTGTTAACTGACTTCCTCAACCCCCCCCAACTGAATTCCATTGTATCCCCTTGTAACAGTTTTCCAATAACAAAATTTACTTTTTCAGATTACTTTCTTTACTTCTTTTCATAGTTTCTCCCACAATGTTTTACAATTTAGTCATATTCTATTCCTAAGCCAAATTGATAAATTCAAGTAGCTTCTGCTTATCTTATATTACAACATTTAGCTAAATAATCTTTAAATTTCTTTCATTGTGGTGTATGGCCCTCTAGGCCGCTCTGTCTGGCCCTTGTAACTTTCCCCAGGCCATGCCCCTTAAACACAGGCCACGCCCCCTCAAAGCCCTGCTTCTCATATGCTCAACATATTATCTGCATTAGCTTAATAACCACTTTTGTCTCTTTATGGCCGCTGTAAGTTCCAGAAATGATTTCCTGAAGCTGACTACACCTGAAGCCAGCACGTCAAATGCGGCCCTCTGAGGCTCTTAGCCCGGCCCTCAGAAACCTCCCCAGGGTCACGCCCCTGTTTTGCACACTCCCCCCCCCACTAAACCCTATCAATTAATAAATGGTGGGGTTTTGATGATTTGGGATGTGAAGGGAGAAACACCAGCTGCAGAGGAATTCGTGGGCTAGCCTCTGCAAAAAAATAAAATAAAATAAACGACCTGCCCAAGCCAGGGCCATTAAGAAACAATGCAGGGCCATTGAGGGCACAATGCAAGAGAACTGTTCTTCTACCATGGTCCTGAGGTGTGAACAGAGAGGGGGGGGGGGGTTGGAAGGTTGCCAAGGTAACTGGGTGTGAGGTGACAGGAAAAGAGGTGTTTTCGGAAAGAAGAAGGAAGACTGGGATCCATCTTTGGCAGGCTGGCTGAAGGTTGCTTGCAGTGCTGCGGGGGACAAACCCCTCATGAAACGACCATACTGAAAGATCTGGACTCCCTCCATGCAGACTGAAGGTGCAAATAGGTGAATAAACCATATTTCTTAAAGCTACACCGGTCTCCGCCATGTCTCAGTTCTTCAAAGGAGCACAAACCCTGGAAGACTGCCTGGAGCCTGCTGGGATCTTGCTATCGCTCAGCATAGCGTGCGGAGCAGTGCTGGATTTACATATAAGCTAAACAAGCTATAGCTTAGGGCCCCCAAAAAATTTCAAGGAGAAAAAACCCCCTCAAATATTTTATTGGGGGGAGCAAAGAGACCTCGACCCTAGAAGTTAGGTCCTATGCCTGGAGAAACGGGGACTTCGGTAGCTGTGTTAAAGCAGGGACATTCAATCTCTGCAACTGCTTCATAGGCGCAAGACCTACCGATGAGCATTCGCTGTGCTCACTAGGTCTGACATCCTTGTGCAAATCCTGTTTTTTTCTAATAAAGAGTTAACTCCCCTTGCTTTGTGTGATTTACTGCTGGCTTGATCCTAACACTGTGGTTTCTGGCAACTGATGTTCTAGGGCTGCCATAATTCAAACAGTGAAATATTTTAGTTTTGCCCAAAGTTGTTGAGCTTTTTTGGCAAGGCTGCTGACTGATATATCAAGGAAATGCTGGTTTTTCAAAATCATGGTTAGTAGCCGTCAATAGCCTGCTCCATGGCTGCTCCACCCTCTTTTGCTTCTGGCATGTGGTCCCGGGAAGGCCCTTGGGCTGAAAAGTAGCAGAATCATAGAATTGTAGACTTGGAAGGGACCCACAAGGTTCATCTAGTCCAACCCCGTGCAATGCGTGAATCTCAGCTTAAGAAGCTCAAGACCACCCCTCTAGACATCATACATACATCACAGAAGGGGTGTAGCTCAAGACCACCACCCCAGATACATCATACCTACATCACAGAAAGGGCGGTCTACAGCAGAAATCTGAGTGCTTTGCTTACCTCCTGTCTGCCAGGTTACCTGTTTAATGGTCACTTGATTGGATTGCCTGGGAGCCTGGCCAGTCTTTTGTAATGATAAATACTTAGTTCCTGAGTCAAATGTGCCCTTAAGACATGATTTGTGAAGGAAAAGACAACGGGGAGGCTTTTCCATTTTCCTTTGACCTTTTAGAGAAAACATCTGCTCAGTTTGGGAATCAAAATGGTTTCAGGTCGGTCTTCCTGTGTTGATCTATGTACGTGCTTGGTTGGTACACTTATGAATATTTAACATATCTCTAAGTCCCCAAAATTCCTATCACAGCATCCAACCTCTATTTAAAAGCATCCCACGAAGGAGAGCCCACCACCTTCTGAGGTCGTCCATACCACTTGTTCCCCTGGCCCTAGAATGATGCAACGGAAACATTCATAGAATCATAGAATCTTAGAGCTGGAAGGGACCCAAGGGTCATCTAGTCCAACCCCCTGCAATGCAGGAAACTCAGCTACAGCAGAGCTATGGCAGATAGCCAATGAGGGCCTAGGATACATAGTTGGCTAGAGCATGGTGTTGATAATGCCACAGCTGTAGGTTCGATCCCCGTAAGGGACAGCTGTCTATTCCTGCATTGCAAGGTGATTCGACTAGAAGTGTTGAATGGTCTCTTTAAATCTGAAGGTTCATTATTGTTCCACAAGATGTGTATTTCTTTAAAGGCCAGAACGAATAATGTAATCAAGTTTTACAGCTGTGAAGCAGTATAGCAGGTGCTGTTAACTTATGTTGATTAAGCTGTTGGGTATAGTATATAAAGAGCAGCAAGTAGCTCTCTCAGTGCCCTGGTGGATGGGTCATGCTTATTGATATATTGTAAAAAGGTAAAGGGTCCCCTGACCATTAGGTCCAGTTGTGGCTGACTCTGGGGTTGTGGCGCTCATCTCGCTTTATTGGCTGAGGGAGCCGGTGTACAGCTTCCGGGTCATGTGGCCAGCAGGACTAAGCCGCTTCTGGCAAACCAGATCAGCACACGGAAACGCCGTTTACCTTCCCGATGGAGCAGTACCTATTTATCTCCTTGCACTTCAATGTGCTTTCGAACTGCTGGGTTGGCAGGAGCAGGGACCGAGCAACGGGAGCTCACCCCGTCGCGGGGATTCGAACTGCCGACCTTCTGATCGGCAAGTCCTAGGCTCTGTGGTTTAACCCACAGCGCCACCCGCGTCCCCTGATATATTGTAATTTAGTGTAAAAGGAGTTTTTGTTTTTGTGATTAAAACCTAGCAAAAGTTATTTTTGCGTTTCTGGAATGTGTGGTCTCCCCAGCACGCCTTCTGCAGTGCAACTAATCTGCAAAATAGCCAACAAGAAAACCCTCAGGGTCTTTCTCAACTATGTCATTGTATGAGTCTGTGCTTCTAATCTTGCCTCCCTTCTCCCCCTCCGAAATAAGAAGGCGGCAGCAATGAAACAAACCCAATGAAGTTTTAAAGCAAACTTTATTGTGGAAAGAGAAAGAGGCGTGGAATAATCTCCATCACGGCAGAGCCTCCAGATCAGAGAGGCGTCGTCGATGGGGCCTTTGTGAGGGAGAAGGAGAGAACAGGCGCGAGGCTGAGCTCTCAGGTCTCCGGCCTGCACAGACACCACAATTGCCCTTGATTCTGCCCCCCCCCCCCGATCACTTGCCCCTGGGCATCTTGTCGGGATAGCCCTGGAAGAAATCGTTGCACATCATGGCCACGCAGGCCAGGAAGACGGCGTACTCTTGGAAGTCCACCTCGTTGTCCTTGTTGTTGTCTAAGTTGCTCATGATCCTCTGGAAATTCGTCTCGTCCTTCTTTTTCTGCGGGAGGGAGGTTGGATTTCATTGGTGGGGGAGGTTTAAAAAGAGATCTGGGGTTGCCACAACGCGGCTGGGAAGGAACGGGGGCTGTCTCACCCCTGGTGCGTTGTGCGAGAGCTTTTGCCTCACCAGCTTCGCAGGGGAAACCGGCTGTTTATTGCTGAATCGGAACGAATGCCGATTTGCAGAAAACCCAATTGACATTCATTCCGATTCAGTAGTAAGCATTGCGGGGTAGTTCCCTGTTGCCCCAGCCACTCTGGGCTTCTTCTAGCCCCAGAGGCTAGGATCCAGAGAAGGTCTAACCTTTTTGCATGTACGTGTTTTTAATTATTGAGGTACCATATTTTTCTCTCTATAAGATGCATTTTCCCCTCCTAAAAAGTAAGGGGAAATGTGTGTGCGTCTTATGGAGCGAATGCAGGCGGGAGGCTCTGCTCAGCGCTCCCTTTAAAGAGCCCCGTGGAGCGAGTGTGAGGCTCTTGGGGGCTTTTCCCCGAGGAGGGAGAAGGGCTGCCCTTCTCCCTCCTCGGGAAAAAGCCCCCAAGAGCCGCACACACACTCCACGGGGCTCTTTAAAGGGAGTACGGCTCTTGGGGGAGCCTCCCTCCCGCTGCCCGGAAGAGGCTTCGCACGGCTATCCCATAAGCCAGGACAGCAAGAGGCTATCCCAGAAGCCAGATCCCTCTTGCTGTTCTGGTTTATGGGATTCAGAATATTTTTTTTCTTGTTTTCCTCCTCCAAAAACTAGGTGCGTCTTATGGTCTGGTGCGTCTTATGGAATGAAAAATACGGTAAGTAGTGCCATCTGCTGCCTTGGTAAAGGGTTGCTGAAAGGCACACCTTTCAATTACATCTGTCTCTCTGCCTTGCTTATGCGCCCTGCTTCCCCGTTGGGCTTTTGTATAGCCTGCACATGGATGGAGGACGATGGACACTCATAGCCACCAGACTGCTCCAATGGCCTGGAGCGCAAGGCACACCCATCTGCCAGTTTGGTCTTGCCCAGGGACGGGGAGCCTGTGGCTTTCCAGACTCCAGCTCACGTCAGCCCCAGCCAGAATGGTCAGGGATGAAGGGAGCTGGATCCCTGGCCATATCTGGAGGGCCATAGGGTCCCGCACCCCAGTCCCGGACACATGTCCCAACCAATCCGGGATCACCCATTAAATGCACACACAGAGATGTGAAGCAGGAATGGGGAGCCTGTGGCCCTCCAGATGTGGTTGGACTTCAGCTCCCATCAGCCTCAGCAGGCAATGGCTGATGGTCAGGGATGCTGGGAGCTGTGGTCCAACAGCAACTGGAGAGCCCATAGCTCTGCATTAGAAGACGCAATTGGGATAGAGGTCGGAAAGGCATAGGGAGGTCTAGTTCAGGGATAGGGAGTCTGTGGGCCTACTAGATGTTGCTGTATTCATGATCCATGTGACGGTCACCTCCAGGCTTGACTACTGTAATTCACTCTACGTGGGGCTGCCCTTGAAACTGTCCCAGAAACTCCAGCGGGTGCAGAATGCTGCAGCAAGGCTCTTCACGGGGTCTCTGCCATGGGAGCATATTCACCCAGTGCTTTTCCAGCTGCACTGGCTCCCAGTGGAGTACAGGGTCAGATTTAAGGTGCTGGTTTTGACTTTTAAAGCCCTTCACGGCCTAGGACCCTCGTACCTACGGGACCGCCTCTCCTGGTATGCCCCACGGAGGACATCAAGGTCCATAAATACCAACACCCTAGTGGTCCCGGGCCCTAAGGAAGTCAGATTAGCCTCAACCAGAGCCAGGGCCTTTTCAGCACTGGCTCCGGCCTGGTGGAACGCTCTGCCTCATGAGACCAGGGCCCTGCAGGATCTGATTTCTTTCCGCAGGGCCTGTAAGACAGAGGTGTTCCACCTGGCCATTGGCTTGGAGCCAGTTTGATTCTCTTCCCCCTCTTTCTTTTTTCTTTTTCCTTTCTCCTCCTGTGATGAGGCTGCATTTTAATATTTTAATGTTTCAATATTTTAATTGTTGTATTTTAATTTTGTTTTTAAGTTGTATTCGTTCAACTTGTTTTTATTATTGCTTGTTAGCCGCCCTGAGCCTGGCCTTGGCTGGGGATGGCGGGGTATAAATAAAAATATAATAATAATAATAATAATAATAATAATAATAATAATAATAATAATAATTCCAGCTCCCATCAGCCCCATCACCCATCAGTCAGAGATGATGAGAGTTGTAGTCCATCTGGAGGGCCACAAGCTCCCCACCCTTGTCCTGGGCACACGTCCCAACCAATCAGGGATCACCCAGAGATTCGAGTCCCCATGGTTCAGAATAAAGGGCAGTGTGTCTCCAGAGTTTCAGGAAAAGATTCTGTTGCAGCTCTACCTGGAGATGGCAGGGATCAAACCTTCTGCACACAAAGCAGATGTTCTACCACTGAGCTGCCACCCTTCCCTGAAAAATAATGTAAGTTTCTAGTTCTCATGGTCCAGTAGCTCTCCAGGATACCAGGAAGGGTTTCTACTGCAGCCTTCCCTGGAAATGCAGGGGACCTTCTTGAGAAGGAGATGTTCTCCTCCATCGAGGTCCCCTCCTTTGACTTACCCCGAGGAACCCAGGCAGCTCCTTCAAGAGCAACTCCTTCAGCTCTGCTTTGTTCAGCTTGAACTTGTCTCCTTCCTTGCCGGAGTAGTTGTGGAAAGTTGTGACCATCACCTCCAGGGCCTTTTCCAGGGGACTCGCCATTTTCGGATGCTCTCGGAACCTGGCAGTGGCAGAAGAGCGGGTTGGGAATGAGAAAGCCGGCCATTGAGACTGGCTGCGCAGAAAACAGGGACGCCAATGGGAGGTGGAGCCAGGGCCAAGGAGAGGCGGAGCCAACTAATTCCGCCTTTGTCCCCATCCTGCTCCTCCTCCTCCTCCTCCCTTCTGCAAAGGCAACACTAAGGCTACGTTTGCACCAGATATTTAAATCACTACGATACCACTTTAAACACTCCTGGCTTGCCCCAAGGAATTCTGGGAGCTGCAGATTGTTATGGGTGCTGAGCATTGTTAGGAGACCCAGAACTTCCCTCCCAGAACTTCAATTCCCAGAGTGGTTTGACAAGCAATCTCTTTTCTTCCCAGGGAACTCTGGGAATTGTAGTTCTGAGCCCCAAATGGCTGGAATTTGTATTGCAACATAATTTATATATTGGAGGAGATTCTTGAGAGTCCCATGGACTGCAAGAAGATAAAACCTATCCATTCTGACGGAAATCAGCCCTGAGTGCTCACTGGAAGGACAGATCCTGAAGCTGAGGCTCCAAGACTTTGGCCACCTCATGAGAAGAGAAGACTCCCTGGAAAAGACCCTGATGTTGGGAAAGATGGAGGGCACAAGGAGAAGGGGACGACAGGGGACGAGATGGTTGGACAGTGGTCTCGAAGCTACCAGCATGAGTTTGACCAAACTGCGGGAGGCAGTGGAAGACAGGAGTGCCTGGCGTGCTCTGGTCCAGGGGGTCACAAAGAGTCGGACACGACTAAATGACTAAACAACATCAACAACATGGGAGTCATGTAGACATATCTAAGGGTCAATATACTCATTTGAAGCATGGTGCAAGTGCTGTCAGTCGCATTATAGTCTATCCGTCGTTGACAAGTCAATGCAAAGCAGCTAAGAACGTTTTGACTAAGACAATTGGGGATTCTCGTAAGAATCCATCAGAGGAATCCATGCAGATTTTGATCAAGCGTACAGTAGTTTGGGATACAAGAGTCTGCTCAACAAGAAACTGAACATACAAAATCCCAGTGGCAGGAACTGGGACTTCTTCTAATGGAAAAGAGAGGATAGAGACAAATTCTGGGAACTGATGGCCTAGGGTTCAAATTAAGTGAGATCAGGCGGTGGGAGAAATTTCAAATTGCCAACATCGACTGCAGATGTCTGCTATAGATCCAAGAGCTATGAAGCAATACAGCAATGAGAGTCAGAGTATGTTTACATGGTGGTACGATTGATGCCTTTAAAGCATCACAAGGAATGAATCAAGGCTGCATTCTGGCTCCCGCTCTTTTAACGTCTATATTAACGATTTGGTGCCATATTTAGCCAATGCAAACTTCCCCACTGCAGTAGTTAGGGACAGAAAGATCTCAGTTGTGATGTGTGCAGATGATTTAAGACCAACAGTATGATTTTTGGCAAACATAGTCCTAGGTAGCGCTGTGGTCTAAACCACTGAGCCTCTTGGGCTTGCCGATCAGAAGGTCGGTGGTTCGAATCCCCGCAATGGAGTGAGCTCTTGTTGTACTGCCCGAGCTCCTGCCAACTTAGCAGTTTGAAAGCATACCAGTGCAAGTAGATAAATAGGTACTGCTGTGGCGGGAAGGTAAACAGCATTTCCATGCGCTCTAGTTTCTGTCATGGTGTCCCATTGTGCCAGAAGCAATTTAGTCATGCTGGCCACATGACCCAGAAAGCTGTCTGTGGACAAACACTGGCTCCCTCGGCCTGAAAGTGAGATGATCGCCGCAACCCCATAGTCGCCTTTGACTGGACTTAACCGTCCAGGGGTCCTTGACCTTTTCCTTTTTTACCTTTGCTGCTTAGATCAGCAAGCTAGAGGACAAATGCGCTCATTTAGAAACCTGGGTGTACTCTTTAGCAAAACCCTCTCTTGGAAGTGTCAAATGGAGACAGTGAAAATCAAAGCACAGAAAACCATAGGGGCATTGATGAAGTTCTGTTGCAACGGCGGAGGGCAGGTGATTGAACCTGCCCTAAACATATTTGGTAGCAAAGTACTTACTCAAGTGCTCTATGTTGTTGAAATCTGGGGCTCTCATTTGAACGCTTATTAAAATTTTGTAAATGGTGCAGAATGCATATTTTTGCAAGCTATAGTGTGGTGTAGTGGTTAAGAGCGGTAGCCTCGTAATCTGGGGAACCGGGTTCGCGTCTCCACTCCTCCACATGCAGCTGCTGGGTGACCTTGGGCCAGTCACACTTCTCTGAAGTCTCTCAGCCCCACTCACCTCATAGAGTGTTTGTTGTGGGGGAGAAAGGGAAAGGAGAATGTTGGCCGCTTTGAGACTCCTTCGGGTAGTGATAAAGCAGGATATCAAATCCAAACTCTTCTTCAACAAGATCCATCAATCAAACAGACTTTGTCTTTTTGGTTCGCCTCAGGTGAATGACATCACTTATTATCTGTTAGCCTGTCCCTTGTATAGAGAGACCCAAGAGATCGCTTTCTGAAATCTTTGCACATACAAGCAAGCAGTCCCACCCTGGCAGAAATGTTTTGGTTTCTTTTGAGTGACAATAAGACCTTTGTAACATACAGAGTGGCCCTTTATGCACTGGCGGGGGGGGGGGAATCAGGAAAAAGGAGTCAAAGAAAATCACTATAAATTGTTGTGGTGATTTGGAGGTTTAATCTGGAGTCAAGCTGGATTTCAGTCTGTTGGGGTCTCTGGTAACCTTTCTCTCTTACATCATGGAGGTTGGCAAATTGGATTTTAAAAAGGCAAGGTAATATTAGAACAGCAGCTGTCAGAGATGCAGAAGGGAAACTGTGTTTTAACGCTGAGGAAAGTCTTTTTTATATTATGGATTTTTACACGATGGGTTACGTTCTGTATTATTTTATTAACGCTATTGCTTAATGCAAGCCTTTGTCTAGAACAATAAACTTATGAGGTGGATGGCATCAGAGTCTTTATTTTTATTTTTCATCGCCTCCAGACTGAGGTTTGCCGGAGGAAGACCACACCCGGCTTTAGTCAACCACAGAATCCGGAGATGGCAGAAAAAGGAAAGAGGAAACTCTGAGTCATCATATCAGAATCGGTAGTAGAATTTGGTGGCAAAGTTACAGGAGGCTTGAGTAAAACAGATGGGAGGGGGTACTCCACAAAGGGATCTGTACTTATTCGGGTGGAGGTGATACGCCTGTCCCCTAAACTGATGGTTCTTCCTCTTCATCCCAGCCAGTCACTGGTTTTGGAGGGCAGGAGTTGAGGAAGGCACATTGTGTGCATGTTCTGGCACACCTTTTAGAGTTAAGTGTCAAGAGGCCAGTCCTCATGTCTAGGGGGTTCTACCTGGAGGGAGGGGCCGTTTGAGGGATGAGAAAATCAGTCCATTTCGGTTTCCCTCAGTTCCTTATTTTTTCAACTTTAAGTTCAGCCAGTGGCGTAGCGTGGGGGGTGCAGGGGGGGCCGGCCGCACTGGGCGCAACATCTGGGGTTAGGGCAAATCCACGGGTTAGGGGGCGCAAATTACTTGCCTTGCCCCGGGTGCTGACAACCCACGCTACGCCACTGAGTTCAGCACTCCACATTTCAACATTAGCTTTCTGCCTTGATCCCCAGTTAAAAACCATTTAAAAAAACTTTAAGAATTGATGCCTGAACTTTTTTTTCCCCACTCCTCCCCCTCACGAAAATTCGTCAGCAACTTAGTGTAAAATTTCCCCCAACAGACACATCCTTGGAGGTCGTTTTGCCTAATATAATGCATTCTATTTTCACGGATTAACACATTTTAAGGCACACATTCCCCTAATCTATGCCTTTTTTGGGGGGGGGGGTGTACACATTACTTGGCTGGAGAACGGCCTAGCAAAATTCAAAGAAGTGCGAATTTCCAAAGATTGGCTATTTTGGGGCTATTTTGAAGAGAGTGGGTCATATAGGTTGTTTGCCTTTATATACAAACTGAGCTGAATCTGCCCGTCCCCCCCCCCCGCTACCTAGCTGATAGTGATCCACAAGGAGAAAAGTCACTTTGTGATCAGCTGAATGCGTAGTCTGAGATAGGGCTCGATAGACACACATAGCATTGCACTGAGAATTGCACACACAAACCCCTGAGGTCCCATCTGTACTGAGCATTTGAAGCATCCTTCTTTATTTAAGTAGTCCCCCCACCACCACAAAAATCTTGGGAAACGTCGTTTGTTGGGGTGCTGAAAGTAGTTAGGTGACAACCCCACCCCAATTCTCCACACGGAGCCCCAATTTCCAGAGTCAATCCACCTCTCTTCCTGTGAAACTGGCAATTGCAGCTCTGTGAGGGGAATATTTGCTGTCACACCCAGAGAGAGACACACTCCTCATTTGAAATGAAAGGCTAGGACCAACTATCAGGTTCTGAAAGAATCAGTGCCACACCCTTTAGCCACTGGGAAACTGAGCATGCACAGAGTGCTATTCTTGGTAGGAAAGGCCTGTTATACAGTCGTAATTTGACTCCCAAATGTCTTGGGAGTCAAAAGTTCTGGCTCCCAAACGATAAAAAACTGGAAGTGAGTGTTCCAGTTTTGGAACGTTCTTTTGGAACCCGAACGTCCAACTGGGCTTCTGCGGCTTCCGATTGGCTGCAGGAGTTTCCTGCAGCCAACCAGAAGCCGGGCTTTAGTTTACGAATGTTTCGGAAGTCGAACGGACTTCCGGAACAGATTCCGTTCGACTTCCTAGGTACGACTGTATAGATAGATGAACAGACAGACAGGCAGATAGATACCTAGGCAGCCACACCCTTTATTCACTGAGCATGTGCAGAGTGCTGTTGGGGATGGGGAGAGAAAGCCCTGCCTGCTATAAAACAAACCCACAGCCATTAGCTGCTGGGAACCTGAGTGCATGCAGAGTTTGGCCCTTTCTGTTTGCTGAATAACAGCCCTTTGCAAGCATATTGGATTGCATAGGAATCTTGTAGAGTCGCTGTTCTGCTCTGTTGCTACCTGAGGTAAGACTGGCTGAAGGGAGTGGAGAGACACGACGCCCATTTCCTCAGCGACTGCTAGCAGATTGCTGTGCATGACACACAGTGGAGAAACAAATTGCACCTCTGCAAAATAGGTCCGCTTTGGATGAAAACAGTTGTTCTTACATCTATCGAATACTGGTGTAACACTGAAGAACGTCTGGGGACTTGAAGTTCCTTTCCAGGGCTGGTAGCTTTAAGATCTGGGCAAGATTTCTTGTGTGTGGGCGAGATCCCACGTCAAGACTCATGCTCCGAAATGGACATATTGAAATCAATGGACTTACGTAACATTGAGTTGCAGCTGGTGTCACTCCTCCTCACAGCAGACCCACAGAAATTAATCAGCATGGGGTTGTATCCAACCACATTCTGCTCAGGGCCATTGCAATTAACAAACCTAACTTCGTGTTGATTAACTTCAGTGGGTCTACTCTGAGTAGGGCTACCACTGACTACAGCTCAACGGCGAATTTTGGTCCCTTAACTTCACCGCGTCTGCTCTAAGTAGAACTTAGTTGGATAACCACCCTAAAAAAAACCACTGATTCCTGTGGGTCTACTCTGAGTAGGGCATATTTGGCTACTACTCCCAAGCCACAAGGAAGTTCTGCACTTCTGAAACTGCCTCTGGACTCTGGTCAGTCATGGCAGCCTCTGCACAACATCAGGCTGAAACTGATGGCCTCAGGAAGACAGTATCATCCTTCTTCTATTTAATTAAATTTTATATTTTTGGAAAAACAGACTAGGCATGTAAAAATAACAAACAAGACTTACCACAGCAACCAAACACCGAAGCGATCGAGGAGCTACAGGGCAGGATATGAGGGCTTGTGACAATTTGAGCCATATTTAAAGCCTCGGCAAATCCAGCCTTTTATTTCGGTTGCAAAAAGTGTACACCCACCGGGTCCAGAAAGAGACCAATAAGGATCTCCCCAGGGTGTGTTTTTTTTTAGGGGGGGAGGCTGGTGAGGATGCGAAGGCCTTTGTGATTGCTGCCTCGCCCCTCTCTTTTGCACTCATCCCCACAGCCCTCTCTCCAAATTCCCAGACCGATTCTTTCCATCTGTCTGGCAAAGAACGGCCTTGAAATGCCAGCTTTGGAAAGGCCAGCAGAGAAGTTCCAGAAAACAGGAGCGGGAGGGAAAGCAAGGCTGGCAAGTCAGAAGAAGAGAAAAGAATAAGCAATGGGAAATGATGACGAATGTGTCTTTAATGCACCAGGTCCGCTGGTAAAATTATTTTTATTCTTGGTAGTCGCGCCTGCCCTGTGGAACGCCCTCCCATCAGATGTCAAGGAAATAAACATCTATCTGACTTTTAGAAGACATCTGAAGGCAGAGAGGGTTTTGTTTTAATGTCTGAGGTTAAGCTTTTTAAGACAGTGGTACCTCGGGTTACATACGCTTCAGGTTACATACGCTTCAGGTTACAGACTCTGCTAACCCAGAAATAGTGCTTCAGGTTAAGAACTTTGCTTCAGGGTGAGAACAGAAATCGTGCAGCGGTGGCACAGCGGCAGCAGGAGGCCCCATTAGCTAAAGTGGTGCTTCAGGTTAAGAACAATTTCAGGTTAAGTACGGACCTAAGGAACGAATGAAGTACTTAACCTGAGGTACCACAGTATTTTGCTGGAAGCTGCCCAGAGTGAATGGGGCAACTAGTCTGCTATAGAAATAATAAAATAAAACAAAACTTATTATTGTTATTATATAAATGTCTAAGACTGATAAGTCTGAAAGTATCTAGTAGCTTCTCCTGACACATTCAACTTCCACTCTCACAGCTCGGTTTTCAGAGACAGTTCAAGACAGCAGTTACCCATGATCCTTTGAATATACAGTGGTAACCTGGTTTATGAACAGCCCTGTTAACGAACTATTCAGTTTACGAACTCCGCAAAACCGGAAGTAGTTTTCTGGTTTGCGAACTTTACCTCAGTCTAAGAATGGAAGCCGAACGATGGAAGGGCACTGGCGGCGGGGGGCCTCATTAGGGAAAGCGCGCCTCAGTTTAAGAACGGTTTCAGTTTAAGAACTGACTTCTGGAATGGATTAAGTTTGTAAACCGAGGTACCACTGTATAACATTTTTTGACATTTTACTTTGAGGCTCTTTCCCTCAGAGGTATGAGATGCTAAGGATCCGTAGCTCCACTGTGTTGCTGTTACTTTTCATTTCATCCTTTCAGAAGCCATTTTTTCTTGTTCTATTTCCCCATTTTTTTGAGGCTCAAAACTGCTTTCTCGACTTAAGTAACAAATGAAATAAAGACATAGTTGATGAGGAAGAAGACATGTCTTGAGATTTCAGAGACAGACACGGGGACTTCCTGGCACAGTTTTTCCAACCGGGGTGAAGAACTTGCTTTGCAACCCTGGGTGAGTTGGGGAGCCATCTTGGTTTTCATAGCAGTCGGGGCTGGACCGGAGGGCTGTCCCGGAAGAAGTCGTGGAAGAAGGTGCAGGCCGCCGCGATGAAGCGGATGTACTCTTCAAAGTCCACTTGGTTGTCCTTGTTTGTATCCAGCAATGCCATCAACTCTTCGAAAGCACCGTCTTTTATTTGAAGCTAAGAAAGGAAAAGAAATGGAATGGTTGAGAATGAAGAGAAATGATCGGGGACTGAGGGTCCTTTTCAGCCTAATCATCACCATCAGTGAATGAGGGATCATTAAAGAATTATTATTATTGTAATATTCCCCCTATATACATAGAAATGTAAGTTTGTCGTCATGTTGCAGTTCAGGTGGCCGCCAACAGTAAGAGCTGTTTGACAGTGGAATTTGCTGCCAAGGAGTGTGGTGGAGTATCCTTCTTTGGAGGTCTTTAAGCAAAGGCTTGACAACCATATGTCAGGAGTGCTCTGATGGTGTTTCCTGCTTGGCAGGGGGTTGGACTCAATGGCCCTTGTGGTTTCTTCCAACTCTATGATTCTATGATTCTATAATTATTCTTAACCTTACATAGGGCTCAAACCCGCGACCTTGAGATTAAGAACCTCATGTTCTTATAATGAGTTGGGGGGGGAGTTTTAAATGACTTTTTCTCAAAACCCTGAAGCTTTTCTTTTAGGAATTCTAGGTGCTGATAACCCAAGGGAGCAGAAAATACTATTTATGTAAGTGGCCACGGCTATGCGGATGTTCTTGGCCCAGAGATGGAAAGAAGATAAAGTCTCTACCACAGAAGTATGGCAGATCAAGTTGATGGATTATGCCAAATTGGCAAAAATGACCAGAAGAATCAGAAATCAGGAACACTAGAATTTTAATAAGGAATGGGGGGGGGGGAAATTATAATTTATCTTAAAAACCATTGTAAACAGGACTGGAATAACACTTGTAGTTTAATGGTGAATTTTGGACGTAACGGAAATGTAAAAAATTTGGATTATCATAAAAGAGAAAGGAGGAAACGATTAACAATAGGACCCACAAAGGGGAGGAGGAAAGTCCAAGAGATTCCTTGGAATCTTGTTTTTATGCTATATGTTCGGTATGTGACTGTAAAACTTTAATTTGTAAAACCAAATAAACGAATCTTAAAATCACACACCACATCTTCTACCAACTGAGCTATTCTGTGTGATGATGTAATGATGATTGTGAGGATTGTGATGCTGTTGCTGTTGCTGTTGCTGCTGCTGCTGCTGCTGCTGCTGCTGCTAATAATAATAATAATAATAATAATAATAATAATAATAATAAACAACTATTTATATACCAGCTATGAACTAAGTCCCCTTTGGAGGGCTACTTTGGAAATATACGAAACTGTCCTAAAAGGTAAAGGTAAAGGGACCCCTGACCATTAGGTCCAGTCGTGGCCGACTCTGGGGTTGTGGTGCTCATCTCGCTTTATTGGCCGAGGGAGCCGGTGTACAGCTTCCGGGTCATGTGGCCAGCATGACTGAGCCGCTTCTGGCGAACCAGAGCAGCGCACGGAAAGGCCATTTATCTTCCCGCCAGAGTGGTACCGATTTATCTACTTGCACTTTGATGCACTTTCGAACTGCTAGGTTGGCAGGAGCAGGGACTGAGCAACGGGAGCTCACCCCGTCGCGGGGATTTGAACTGCCGACCTTCTGATCGGCAAGTCCTAGGCTCTGTGGTTTAACCCACAGTGCCACCCGCGTCCCCACGAAACTGTCTCAGGCACCTCAAAACACACATTTCACAGAAAAAATATTGGTAGCATTCAGAATTCCCCTCCAAAACAGGCAGACTTCTGATGAATTTTCATAAGGATTTTCACACACACGCATACTGCTGCAAAAATGTGGAGAATGGATCGGAACAAATTCCATCCGCAACCCATAATGCTCAGGAGACCGAGAATGGGGATGGAAGGAGACTTACGGTTTTCAGGCTGGGAATCTCGTTTTCCAAGAGTTGCTTCAGTTCCCCTTTGCTGAGTGTGTGCCGGTCGCCTTCCTTCCGGCAGTAGCGCTGGAAGGTGCAAACCAGCCCTCCGAGGGCCTGCTCCAGTGTCTGATACTGCTCCATCGCCGATTCCTGCAAGGCGAGGAGACGGGTGGATGAAGGGGCTTGCCATTTTTATGCATTGATTAAGGACAAAACGTTTGCATCACTTCTCAAACGACATTTCCCAAAGCCATGTAGAAATAAAAACCGTAAACAAAGGTAGGTCAGTAGTGCGTTTAATACGCAGTCCCTGATTGGTTGGGACATGTGTCCAGGACAGGGCTGGGGATGATGGGAGTTGGAGTCCAGCAACATCTGGAAGGCCACAGATTCTCTGCTAGGGATCTACCACAGGGATGGGGAACCTTTTAAAGTCCTTTTTTGGCAACTTTTGGCATGGCAGAGGTGGGTGGCGCCATAAGCGAAAGAAAGTAAGCAGAATAGCACCAACCTACCCATATCACCCCCCTCCACCCAGGCAAGCAAGAGGATACCTTCTAGCTAGTTGAAAACACTGATGGAGGATGAAATTAATGGACTATGCGGAACTTGACAAACTAACGGGAAGGATCCGAAACCGGTGGGACCAGAAATTTACCGAAGACTGGAGTAAATGTACGGATTATTTGAAAAGTATTTGTGATGAACAGATGACGTTTGTAGGTTTGCAAGAAGTTCTGTGAGGAATAATATTAGAAATATTGTAAAAATTGAGGAGGAGAGACAATAAGTTAAGAGATGTAAAGGCAATATTAAGTTAGGAAATGCGTAAGAAGTGATTAAGACAGAGGATTATCAGAGGTGCTGATGGAAGTCCAATAAGAATGTATTTGTGATAAATTGTATGGTATGTTTTATAATGTATGTTTCGTATAGTTAAAGCTATGGTTTTCCCAGTAGTGATGTATGGAAGTGAGAGCTGGACCATAAAGAAGGCTGATCGCCGAAGAATTGATGCTTTTGAATTATGGTGCTGGAGGAGACTCTGGAGAGTCCCATGGACTGCAAGAAGATCAAACCTCTCCATTCTGAAGGAAATCAGCCCTGAGTGCTCACTGGAAGGACAGATCCTGAAGCTGAGGCTCCAAGACTTTGGCCACCTCATGAGAAGAGAAGACTCCCTGGAGAAGACCCTGATGTTGGGAAAGATGGAGGGCACAAGGAGAAGGGGACGGCAGAGGACGAGATGGTGGGACAGTGTTCTCGAAGCTACCAACATGAGTTTGACCAAACTACGGGAGGCAGTGGAGGACAGGAGTGCCTGGCGTGCTCTGGTCCAGGGGGTCACGAAGAGTCGGACACGACTAAACAACTAAACAACAACAACAACAACAACAACAATGTTTTATAATTTTGTATGTTAAAAACCAATAAAACCACACGGATGGAAGGTGGGAAGGTGTGTGTCCTAGACAGAACGGGCATGGCAAGGAGATAAGTATGACCTGGAAATAAACCTAAGGACCAGATGGAGAGGCCTGGAGGACTGTGATCATCCCCAGACCTGAAGTCCACCATCTATGTGATTCTCCCTTCTTGCCATTCCCAGCATACTGCCTCCAGCAAAGGAAGCACAACATGACCACCAGGATTAGTAGCCACTGAGAGCCCTTTGATCTTCCATCATTTAGTTGAATCCTCTTTTAAAGTCATCTAGGCTGGTGGCCATCACAGCAACGTCAACAATTTGCAGGCTACATAAGGAGAGCGGTGCTTGGACCATACTAATGGCCCATCTAGTCCAGCATCCTGTTGTGTGGCAGGTTCCCGCCCCCCCCCCAGTGGAAATAAAGACACATGACACAACTATTTAAGGTTAATGGGCTAAATATGGCCACAACTTTATTGGTTACAGGTGATGAGCGGTATTGGCTTAGGCAGTGGTCCTAACTGACTATCCGACTTCAGCCCATCCGCTTGAAGTCCGGAAGGGTTAACCACCGGTAGGGGGAGTCCTGCTGATGCACATCAACTAGGAACTCCCCCGGGGTCACAGCCCGGGGGTGTGCCTTAGGCCCTCACCTCCCTAGGCTTTGGACAGCACTACGCCCCCTGGAATCCTTTAACGGACTACCCTTCAATATGTGGGGCAGGTGATGGCACTACCTCCCCTCTTCCATCTATAGAACAATACCAAAGTCTAACTGCCAATACCAAGGAAGTTGTGACGATTTGCTACGAGGTAGGCGAAAAACCAAGTGGCTGGTGCCAATTTCCCAAGTGGGAAAAATTCCTACCAGGCCCCTTAATGGCGACCAACCGAGGTCCATAGCAAGGTCAAAGACGAAAACCTTAAAGGGCGGGAGGGTGGGAAACCAGAGCAGCTGGAGGCGGCAAAAGAGGGAGATCCCCGGCTGCACCAGTGATAAATAGGACAGGCCATACCCCCCCACCCGAGCCAGCCGAATTGGCTGTCCAGGGGATGACGCGGCCGGGGATTCCCTCAATTGCGTGGAGGCTGAGAGCCAGCCACCGCGCGCGTGGTGGGGGTGTGAAGCCCACAACACCACCTCCTTTTAAGGCGGAAGTGGCTTTCTCACAGTGGCCACCCAAAGGGAAGCCCCAAAGTGGGACTTGAGCAAAACAGCAGCTCTTCCGGTCCTGTGGTTTTCAGCCACTGGTGTTCAGAAGCAGAGAACCTCAACACTGGAGGTAGATCAAAGCCATCAGAGATGGCTAGACCTTTGGGTTGTTGAGTGAGTCCTTGACGACTTCTTCTTCCAGAGACTGTCTCTCCTCCCCTCTGGCTGAGCCACATTTGACATACCAAGACATGACACCAACATGTAACAAAAGCACCAGCAACTGTCCCCCCTCCACACACAAAAACAGGTAGCAGCATAATACCCACCGAGATCTCCCAAGTCTCAAGTTCCCTTGTTCAGGAGGAAGGCTGAGCTTCAAGTCTCCTAACCTGTCCAGAATTGCCTTCTGCTGCTCCTATCAATGCCGCCAAGCCCTCCTGCGCCCAGACAGGCAGGCCTTGGGAACAGAGGTGACCCACCCATCAGTTGCATCACACCACCTGATCCGGATCCACACCCTGCCTTGCTTCAGGAGAAGATATACTGCTTTTGTCTGGCACCCTCAAAGCCCCAAGCTCATTTCTCAAATCGCTCTTCCACAAAGCACCTCGTTTTCTCAAAATGGTTTTCTGCCCAGGAGGTACCGGGTACATTTCCCTGCCTGCACTTTCAAATTCCTTTGTCATTTTCAGTCTGTTTCTGCCCATCTGCACCACACATTTAAAGCAGCATCGTACGCCAATAATAATAATAATAATAATACAGTAATAATACATTTTTATTTATACCCCACCCTTCCCGGCCAGAGCCGGGCTCAGGGCGGCTAACACCTGTATAATTACAATAAAAACATAATTGGGGGGGGGTGTTAAAGTAAAGGGATCTCTGACCATTAGGTCCAGTCGTGGACGACTCTGGGGTTGCGGCGCTCATCTCGCTTTATTGGCCGAGGGAGCCGTCGTACAGCTTCCGGGTCATGTGGCCAGCATGACTAAGCTGCTTCTGGCGAACCAGAGCAGTGCATGGAAACGCCGTTTACCTTCCCGCCGGAGCCGTACCTGTTTAACTATTTGCACTTTGACGTGCTTTCGAACTGCTAGGTTGGCAGGAGCAGGGACCGAGCAACGGGAGCTCACCCCGTCGTGGGGATTCGAACCGCTGACCTTCTGATTGGCAAGCCCTAGGCTCTGTAAGTTTAACCCACAGCGCCACCCGCGTCCCAATGGGGGGCGGGGAGAGAAATTTAAAATACGGGTTAAAATACAATTTTAATAGTAGCCCATAGATCAAAACCATAAGGGGAGGGAAACATAAGGGTCAGACTGAATCCAAACCAAAGGCCAGGTGGAACAGCTCTGCCTTGCAGGCCCTGCGGAAAGATGTCAAGTCCCACAGGGCTCTAGTCTCTTGTCATAGAGCGTTCCACCAAGTCGGGGCCAGTACTGAAAAGGCCCTGGCCCTAGTTGAGACCAATCTAACCACCTTGCGACTTGGTACCTCCAAAGTGTTGTCATTTGTGGACCTTAAGGTCCTCTGCGGGGCATACCAGGAGAGGCGGTCCTGTAGGTACGTGGGTCCTAGGATGCACAGTGACACCTTTGCCCCAAGGAATCCTGGGGGCTGCAGTTGGTTAAGGATGCTGGAAGTTGTTTGGAGGTCCTTATTCCCTTCACTGAGCTACCATTCCCAGAGCGGTTTCAGGAGGGGAACAGGGGTGTCTCCTAACAACTCGCAGCACCTTATTTAAACTACAGCTCCCAGAATCCTTTGGGGGAGCCGTGACTGCTTAAAGTCATATCGTAGTGCTTTAGAAATCTGGCATGAATGTGGCCCAAGACTAAGGAGGAGGAAGTATGGTGGGGGCTGGTTGAGGGCAGACTGTGGGTAGCGGGGCAATGCCCCGCTTTCCCTAATCGGTGAGTCTCCCCTGGACTGAGCAGGCTCACTATGACAATCACCTGGTCAGCAGCCATGGTACAGGTGTTTTGAAGTCCACCTGTATCAGAAAAGCCTGGGCAATGCGACTGAGCTATCAGTTCTTTTGCCTGAATGTGTGTTTTCACTGGGGTGAATTCTGAAAGTGCTTCTGTTTTAAACGCAGAGGGGGTTTTGTGCGGGTGTGTGGAGTCTTTGAATTATGGAATTGCTTTTTAAAAAAATGTAAATTCTTATTGGGCTATGTATGTAAGAAGAGTGGTACATAGGTACTTTAAACAAGATCCCTTGATGGTACAGTCGTCGTCTTCTTCTTCTTCTTCTTCTTCTTCTTCTTCTTCTTCTTCTTCTTCTTCGCCGAGTAAGATTGTCTTCCATGAACACGGTTTTAACAGTGTGTCTGTAGGTGACTGTGGAGGCCAATTCTGGATCCACACATCCTTCCATAATGGAGACATAGGTTTCCGGGTGGGAGTCGGTCATGGTGTAGGTTTGCCAAGCGTGCCTTCCTCTTTGCACGTTTCTCCCTTTTGTCCTGAGTTCGAGTGTCTTCAAAGCAGTACAGTCATATACCAGTATATATGTCTACGCAGATGTAAGCCCCATTGAACTTGGTAGGATTTACTGCCAGGTAAATTTGTAAGATCTTAAGAAGCAGGATTTGCTACTGACGAAAGAAGAATGGCAGATGAAATTGATGGACTGTGCAGAATTAGATAAATGAACAGGAAGGATTCGAAACCTGCTGGACCAGAGATTCTTAGGAGACTGTAGTAAATATATGAGCTATTTGAAAAGTAACTGTAATGAACAGATTACGCTAGTAGGACTGCAAGAAGTTCTGTAAGGAGGACTATTTGAAATATTGCAATAAAGACTATGAGGAGAATTATTAGTGAATGATGATTAAGAGTAATAGAGAAATTAAGAAATGCAGAATAAGTGATAAGGAACGAAAAATCATCAGAGGTAATGACGGAAGTCTAAAATATTGTATAAGACAAGACGTTATGTTATATGAACTGTTGGAAATGATATGTTTAAAAACCCTAATAAAAATGTATAAGAAGGAGGAGGAGGAGGAGGATTTGAGGACAAGAACAACCTCCCCTGCTGCAGTTCCCAGCAACTGGTATTTGGAAACATTTACTCCCTGCCACATGGGAGAGAGAGCACAGGCTCCATTATGGGCTAGTAGCCATTGACAACCTTCTCCGTGAATTTGTTTGATCTTCTTTGAAAGCCATTCAAGCTGATGGCCACCACTGCCTATCTTGTGGCAGCGAGTTCCATAGTTCAACTATGTGATGCACACACACATGCACAAAGAGCCCAAGCCTACACCGGATTGTCTACTCGGAAGTAAGCCCCATTGACTTCAGTAGGACCCACTACCAGAGAAGTGTGTGTACAGGATTGTGCTCCAAATAATCTCACAGGAGGCCTGTTAAGATCCGGCATGTTTCCCTCTCCGCCTACCTAGCATGAATGAGATCAGAATAGGGGGGAAAACAAAACACCTCCCCTCTTTCGCCCTTAAAGAAAGCAGCAAGAACACTCTGTCTTAAAAATAGTGTCCGGTGTGCATATAACGTGTCATTTTTGGACGAAGATAAATTATATGCTTCTCTTCTCTCTCTCTCTCTCTCTCTCTCTCTCTCTCTCTCTCTCTCTCTCTCTCTCTGACTTCTGCTCATGAACTTTTTTGTCAATTACAACATGTCAGAGTTATAAATGCAGCAGAATTATGCCCACCTGAGTGCAATGCAGTTTTATATGAGAAATGTGTAAAAATCTAAAGCTAATTTGTTTTTAAGTGCCCTGGAAAAAGTGAATTGGCTCCTCCCGAGAGATTTTGTGTGCTGCTGTAGAACTAGGAAGTAGGCTGGGTGGTTGTATAAGAAGAGAAAGCAGGAAGGAGAGTCAACAGTTTTGTTTTGGGGAAAACTATGGAAAAATTGACGGGACGCGGGTGGCGTTGTGGGTAAAACCTCAGCGCCTAGGACTTGCCGATCGCATGGTCGGCGGTTCGAATCCCCGCGGCGGGGTGCGCTCCTGTCGCTCAGTCCCAGCTCCTGCCAACCTAGCAGTTCGAAAGCACCTTCGGGTGCAAGTAGATAAATAGGGACCGCTTACCAGCAGGAAGGTAAACGGCATTTCCGTGTGCTGCGCTGGCTCGCCAGATGCAGCTTCGTCACGCTGGCCACGTGACCCAGAAGTGTCTGCGGACAGCGCTGGCTCCTGGCCTCTAGAGTGAGATGAGCGCACAACCCCAGAGTCTGGCAAGACTGGCCCGTACGGGCAGGGGTACCTTTACCTTTACCTTTTTATGGAAAAATTGAGCAAGGGCTTTTCTTCTTTTTCTTCTCTCTGATAATTCACGTTGAGGAACTTGCTTTCGTACCCGGTCACGCCATTGATTCCATCTGGCTTAGGGCTGTCAGCTCTGACTGGCAGCCTCCCTCCAGGGTTTCAGGCAGGGAGAATTTCACAGGTCTGCCTGGAGATGATGGGAATTGAAGCCGGTACATTCTGTGTGCAAAGAATGAGATTCACCCCTGAGCCCTGGGCCTTTCCCCTAAAGAACAGAGAAGTTATTGCCA
This sequence comes from Podarcis erhardii, assembly GCF_964252035.2. Classification (NCBI taxonomy): domain Eukaryota; kingdom Metazoa; phylum Chordata; class Lepidosauria; order Squamata; family Lacertidae; genus Podarcis; species Podarcis erhardii. Next base: position 8,392,468 of record NC_138505.1, on the reverse strand, counting down.
TCTTCATAATAAACAGCTGCTTTTTGAAATTAGCTAGCTGCTTTCTACTGAGTCAGACCATTGGTCTGGGCTAGGGATGTCAACACCGACTGGCAGCCACCCTCCAGGGTTTCAGCCAGGGAGTCTCTCACACTCCTATCTGGAGATGTCGGGTTTCGAACCTGGAGCCCTCTGCATGCAAAGCAAGGGCAATAATCTACAGTCCTTCCTCCTATAAGAAACAGGCTGCTGTCTTACCCTCCCAATTTTCAGAGATGAAAACAGGAAGACCCCTGGGCAACTTGCTTTTTCTCTGCCAAAACCTGTTCCCTCTTGTGGCTTCTGAGGAAGAGTTGTATAAATAAGCCGGTCACAAGGTTCCTTTGAAAAAACAAGCAAAAACCCCTTTCAGGATGTTTCGTTGCACAATGCATGCGGTTGCACTTGGTGCCACTGAAACCCACTTTGCAAGTATTTTTGTTTTTGTTTTTAAATACAGATAAGCAGCTAAGCAGGGTGGAGACATTCAACATCTGGTTTGTACCTGCTCTTTTATCACAGCTGCATGAAACGAGGGGACGTGCAGGGACCTGCAACCAAATGTTGCAGCGTGGTGAAGCGGCTTCTGTGTCAGATTCCAGCTGTTTTGTTCTGTCCTTTCCTCCACATTTCCCACTCTCCTAGGAGCCGCAGGTGAGAGCTGAGTGCAGGATGGGGACAAGGAGAGGAAAATGCTCTAATAATGAAATATGGAGACCTGGAAACCAGTCCCTAGGTCTGAATTCTCACACACAGCTTAAAATAGGTGCGGAAGCTCAGGCTTGAGGGCCAAATGCGGCCCTCTAAACATCTCTACCTGGCCCTCAGGACTCTCTTCAGGCAACCCCCTCTCCAAAGGCACATCCCATCACCACCCCCGCTTCACACCCTCCTTGAATGTTTCTGGCTGGCTGGGATGTGTCTCTGAACTCTGATCCCGACTCTTGCATGTCTGGGTGGAGGATAGAGAGAAAAAGGGATGTAGAAAATAGCTCCGCCCCTTTTGCTTGTGGCCCCGCCCACCACTGGCACGTGGCCCCTGGATATTTGCCCATAAATTAAGGTCATATATATATAATAAATGTTCATAAATGTACCAAGCAAACATGTATATAAATATATAAGCCACATGTCTGAGGCAGCACAGGAAAGCAGTCCTGGAGCTGTTTTGGCTCCCAAACTGACCAAATGTTTTCTCTGCAAGGTCAAAGGAAAATGGAAAAGCCCCCCCCCCCATTGTCTTTTCGTTCACAAAACCTGCCTTCAGGGTATATCTGTGTATGAATAGGGTGAGCCTGTGACCTGGCTCAGGAACTAAGAATTTGTCACTACAAAAGACTGGCCAGGCTCCCCAGGCAATCCAGTCTAGTGACCATTAAACAGGTAACCTGGCAGACAGGAGATAAACAACGACAGGAGATAAACAACGCACTCAGATTTCTGCTGTAGACCGCCCTTTCTGTGATGTAGGTGTGACGTTTCTGGGGGGTGGTCTTGGACTCCAAGGCGGGCAGTTTAAAATGTCTATATAAAGGCGGACACACCTTTGTTTGGGGTCCTCCTCCTTTCCTGCGTGTGAGGGGAGCACCCTGTTGCAACAGTTCAATAAAGATCAGGCTTACTAGCTGCTTTGCTTCTCAATATTCTCTGGTTGGCCTCTGTAATTTCCCCCGACCGATGGAGAACCTGCAAAGGAATCTCTCAGGGCTCTTGTGTCCCCCATAAGGGAATGTGGCCCTCAGCCTTGGCTTAAAAATTGCCAGCCAAAAGAACACACACACACACACACACACACACACACACACACACAATTTGAATAATCTTTATTACTGTACGGTCAGCCCCTCCTGGCAGGTTTTTGGTCAGGCTGGTGTAAAGTGAAAGAGGTCCCCTTGGAAACGCTGACCTCATCTCTTCCGGTTGTTCTCATCTGAGCACTCCTGGAAGAACTCATTGCACAGGGAAGCGGTGAGAGCCAAGAAGACGGCATACTCCTGGAAATCCAGTTCCTCATCTCCATTCTCATCTAGTTTCTTCATCAAGTCCTTGAACCCGGGTTCGTCTATCTTGCCCTGCGGGAAGGAGAAGAGAGTAAAGCAGATTTCCTTGCATAGTACCGATGCCCTGTGTGTGTGTGTGTGTGTGTGTGTGTGTGTGTGTGTGTGTGTTGAATTCAGGTTTTAAGGCATAAAGTGCAAGATTCAACAAAAGATCTGAAACAAAAACTTTATTCAGCTATGCCTGGCAATGACGCTGGGAGTGGTCCGCTTGGAAAAAGCTTCCCTCCGGGAACCTGCTCTCCTTAACTTCAGTTCCATTAATTCATGGTGCGGAGAGACTAAGGGCCATGGTTTGGTGGGTGAAGCACCTCCTTTGCACACAGAGGCTTCCAGGTTCAATCCCAATACATCTTCGGGAAGTGCTGAGAGAGAGCCACTTCTGCCAGTCAGTATGTTAAGATAGATGGACTAGTTGGTCTGCCTCTGTATAAGGAAGCTTCTGTGCTCCAAAGCTTTGCGAGTTCCAAGTACTCAATCCAGTTCCCTTATCCTTGACTTAGACCCTAAAGATGTATGGCAACATTATTTCCTTGTTTAGGGAGTTTCGCTGGATTTTGTTGCTGCTGCTGTTACTGATACTAGCTTTTGTATCTTTATTTTTAGATCTTAGAACACTACACATGGAAATGTTTCAATTACGGTCATGTACTTTTTGATACGTTTTATTTATTGTTTGTGGCTACTTTTACTATGTTTCTAGTTATGTATATCTTTTTATGTCAGGGATAGCTCAGTCAGTAGAGCACGAGGCTCTTATCCTCAGGATTGTGGGTTTGAGCCCCACATTGGGCAAAAGATTCCTGCATTGCCGGGGTTGGACTAGATGACCCTCGGGTCCCTTGTACGATTCTATGTTGTAAGCTGCCTTGAGCACGGCTTTAGCTATGGAAAGGCGGCATACAAATAAAATTATGAGAATGATTACCACCTCCCTCCACGCCCCGCCACCACCTTGGAAGAGAAGTCTTTGATACAATATGATAATCTTTATTGTCATTGTCCCATTCAGAACAACGAAACTGAAAAAATCTACACCAGTCATTCAAAAACCCACAAGCCTGCTATTCCAGCTATCCCAGCCTGGTTAGCCCCTAAGAACTCTGATACCCCATAGTTGAATACAATATATTCACATAAAGACTACCTTAAAAGGTAAAGGGACCCCTGGCCATTAGGTCCAGTCATGGCCGACTCTGGGGTTGCGGCGCTCATCTCGTTTTACTGGCTGACGGAGCCGGCGTACAGCTTCCGGGTCACGTGGCCAGCATGACTAAGCCGCTTCTGGCAAACCAGAGCAGTGCACGGAAACACTGTTTACCTTCTCGCCAGGTACCTATTTATCTACTTTCCCTTTGATGTGCTTTCGAACTGCTAGGTTGGCAGGAGCAGGGACCGAGCAACGGGAGCTCACACCGTAGCGGGGATTCAAATCGCTGACCTTCTGATCGGCAAGTCCTAGGCTCTGTGGTTTAACCCACAGCGCCACCCACGTCCCTAAAGACTACCTTACACTGCGTTTAAAACCAAAATTGCATTTGGGTAGAAATTGTTTCTCAGGTGGCTAGTCCTAGTCTTTATAACCCTGTACAGTCATTCCTCGTGTTGCGTTTGCTTCAGGTTGTGCGTTTTTATGTTGCGTCCCGCAGCGACCCGGAAGTACCGGAAGGGGTTACTTCTGGGTTTCGCCGCTCGCGCATGCACAGGTGCTCAAAATGATGTCACTCGCATGCGCAGAAGCGGCGAATCGCAGCCTGCGCACGTGCAGATGCGGGTTGCGTTCTGCTCAGGTTGCCAACGGGGCTCCGGAATGGATCCCATTCGCAACGAGAGGTACCACTGTACCTTGTTCCAGAAGGCAGAAGCTGAAAGAGATCATTTCCAGGGTGGGCACTATCCTGCACTATCTCTGCAGCTTTCTTATGGCACCTGGAAGCATAGATTTGATCCAAGGTGGGAAGAGTGCACCCAATTATTCTCTCCGCAGTCTTTACAACCCTGGACAGCATTGTTTTTTCCCTGACTGTGCAGCTCCCAAACCAAACACACAGACCATAAGTTAATACACTCTCCACAGTGCAATGGTAAAATGCCATCGCTGTAGGATCTCACTCTGACAAAGGTGGGGAGTTCGTGGAGAAGCAGCTCCCTCATCTCAGCCTTGTTGAGCTTAAGCCGGTCTCCTTCCTTGCCGGAATATTTGTGGAAGGTGTTCACCAGAACCCCCAGGCACTCCTCAAGGGAAGCTTGCATCTTGATGTCTGGAACAGGGGAAAAAAAGGAAGATGCAGAGAGAGGAGTAGGATTAGCCCTCAGTGGTTACAAAACTGGACTTGCAGGCTAGATAAATTCATGGAGGAAGAGGCCGTCAATGGCTGTCAGTCACGATGACTGTGCCCTTTTCTCCATGGTCAGAGGAAGTACAGTGGTACCTCGGGTTTCAGACACTTCATGTTACAGACTCCGCTAACCCAGAAATAGTACCTTGGGTTAAGAACTTTGCTTCAGGATGAGAACAGAAATCGCACGGCGGCGTCAGTGGGAGGCCCCATTAGCTAAAGTGGTACCTCAGGTTAAGAACAGTTTCAGGTTAAGAACGGACCTCCACAATGAATTAAGTTCTTAACCCGAGGTACCACTCTAATGCTTCTGAAGCTCTGTTGCTGCAAACTGCAGGAGTAATAATAATAATAATTATTATTTATTTATTTATTTATTTATTTATTTATTTATTTATTTATATCCCGCTCATCTGGCTGTATTTCCCCAGCCACTCTGGGCGGCTCCTAACAGAATATGAAAAACACGATAAAACATTTAAAGCTTCCCTAAACAGGGCTGCCTTCAGATGTCTTCTTCTAAAAGTCAGATAGTTGTTATTTCCTTGACATCTGGTGGGAGGGCGTTCTGCAGGGTGGGCGCCACCACCGAGAAGGCCCTCTGCCTGGTTCCCTGTAACTTCGCAGTGATGGAACCGCCAGAAGGCCCATGGAGCTGGACCTTGGTGAATGATGGGGGTGGAGATGCTCCTTCAGGTATACTGGGCCAAGGCATACTGGGCCAAGGGTCCTGCAGAGGGTTTCCCACAGACATCTGGCTGGCCACTGTGAGAAAAGGATGCTGGACTAGATGGGCCAGTGACCTCATCCTGCAGGGTGATTCTTGTGTCCTTATGCAACAAAATAAGACGTGGGTAGCTAAGATGCTCTGGTCTCCTTGCAACAAGGAAAGGCTTCTAGCTCAGTGGTTGAGCCCTTGCTCTGCATGAAGAATGTCATGGGTTCAATCCCCAATGTATAGCTGTCAACTTTTCCCTTTTCTTGCGAGGAATCCTATTCGGAATAAGGGAATTTCCCTTAAAAAAAGGAAAACGTTGACAGCTACGCCCCAATGGCATCTCCAGGCTAAAGCCGGGAATGTGCTCTGCCTGAAACCCTAGTGAACTGCTGCCAGTCAGTGTAGACAGCACTGCGCTAGGCAGTGGCGTAGCGTGGGGGGTGCAGGGGGGGCCGGCTGCACCGGGCGCAACATCTGGGGGGGAGGGCGCGCTCGCCGCCTCCAGAGTCGCTGAAGAGCCTCGGGCGCAGGCTGTAGCAGAGCCCCATGTCTCGCGGAACCAACGAGCTGTGCGCGCGTCCGGGCTGAAGGCGTCCGGCAGGCAGCGGCTCTCAGCGCTCGCCGCGGTCCCCGCGCGTCAGGGCCGCGGAGGGCGCGCCAGGCAGCCCCTCCTCACAGCCCCGCCGCTGCTGCTGCTACTGCAGCTGCAGGGCCATATTGCATTTTCCTCGCCTCTCTGCCCTCCTCCTCCGGGCAAGCGGTGTCGTTTGGGCGGCAGCGCCAGCGGCAACTCGCCTCAGATCACCTGACACCTACCTTACCGTAAATACCCCAGCCCAGGCAGCAGCAAGAAGAAGCTGGCAGCGGTGGCAGGTTAGGGGTTAGGGGGCGCAAATTACTTGCCTTGCCCCGGGTTAGGGGGCGCAAATTACTTGCCTTGCCCCGGGTTAGGGGGTTAGGGGGTGCAAATTACTTGCCTTGCCCTGGGTGCTGACAACCCATGCTACGCCGCTGGCGCTAGGCGAACCAATGATCTGATTCAGTAGAAGGCTGTTTCCTACGTTCTGCCTCCTGGATCTTGCTGAACTCCAACTCCCACCAGCCCCAGACAACATAGCGAGTAACCAAGGGACAATGGGAGCAGTAGTCTATCAACATCTGGGGGTGCCACATAGACTTCCTCCATCACTGTCCTAGACCAATCATGTCCCAACCAATCAGGGATCACTATTGAATGCAAGGATGGGGAACTTGTGCCTTTCTAGATTTTGTTGGACTCCATCTCCCTGCCGCCCTAGCCAGCACAGCTGTTTGTTTTTAAAAGATGGTGAAGAGAAGGGGGGGAATGACTCACCCAGCTAAGTAGAGGGAGAAACCCAGCCGTATGAAAGTACGCAGTAAACTCAGCCGAATGTTTCTTTTCTGGCGCCCAGCAAAGAACTGCTCTGCATAGCCTCCGCTTCCAGAAATGCCGGTGTCTCGTGCTCAGTTCTGCAGCGGGAACCCTTGACTCTGAGCCACCTCTTTGCTCCCAGCAAGCCCTGAGTTCGAGGCTCCTCTTGTCCCTTTCGCCAGCAGAGCCTGAAGCAGAGAGAGGGAAAATATCCCTTTTTAAAAAACAAACGCTTCTGCTGTCAGAGTGACTCCAACAGCCTAGGATTTGTTAGGAATGTTGTAGATAGAAGCCTAGATTTCAACAGGGACATGTTTATTATTCCCATCCCTGCAGTGCTTACGAAATAATAAACTGGATCTGCCAAAAGTCTGTCTCTGAAGCCTGGATAGGCAGCCTGTGCATGTGGGAACATGACTCAAAGGAAGGGCTCAGTGACAGGGTAAAACCTTTGCATGCAGATGGTCCCAGGTTTGGTTCCTGGCGCCTCCAGGTTGGACTGGGAAAGACTATATTTTCCAACATTTTTCCGATGAAACTAGGGATGTCCTGTTCAATGATGATGATGATGATGATGATGATAATTTTTATTTATACCCCGCCCTCCTCAGCCAAGGCCAGGCTCAGGGCGGCTAACAAGCAATAATAAAAACAAGTTGAATGAATACAACTTAAAAACAAAATTAAAATACAACATTAAAATATTAAAATGCAGCCTCATCACAGGAGGAGAAAGGAAAAAGGAAAAAGAAAGAGGGGGAGGGAATCAAATTGGCTCCAAGCCAAAGGCCAGGCGGAACAACTCTGTCTTACAGGCCCTACGGAAAGAAATCAGATCCTGCAGGGCCCTGGTCTCATGAGGCAGAGCGTTCCACCAGGCCGGAGCCAGTGTTGAGAAGGCCCTGGCTCTGGTTGAAGCTAATCTAACTTCCTTAGGGCCCGGGACCACTAGGGTGTTGATGATGATGGTACTCCGCCCATCATCACTGTGGGTTGCCACAGCCACTTTGGGCGGCTTCCAACATATATAAAAACAGAATAAAACGGCAAGAGTATTGTTAGCCCAGAAATAGAAGCAAGAAAAAATTCTGATGAAAGAAGAATGGCAGACGAAATTAATGGACTATGCAGAATTGGACAAAATGACAAGAAGGATTCGAAACCTGCGGGACCAGAGATTTACAGGAGATTGGAAGAAGTATATGAATTACTTGAAGAGCAACTGTAATCAACAAATCACGCTAGTAGGACTACAAGAAGTTTTGTAAGGAGAAATATATGAAGTGTTACAAAGTAGAAAAAGATAGAGATATTGGTTATGAGTTTGAAATGTAATAGGGAAAATAAAAAATGCATACTAAGAGATTAGATTGGAAAATTTTCAGACAGGACTCATGGAAGTAAAAAAAAAATTGAATAAGATGTAAAAGTATGTTTAATTACTGTTGAAAATGATATGTGTATACAGTGGTACCTTGGGTTAAGTACTTGATTCATTCCGGAGGTCCGTTCTTAACCTGAAACTGTTCTTAACCTGAAGCACCACTTTAGCTAATGGGGCCTCCCGCTGCCGCCACGCCGCTGGAGCATGATTTCTGTTCTCATCCTGAAGCAAAGTTCTTAACCTGAAGCACTATTTCTGGGTTAGCAAAGTCTGTAACCTGAAGCGTATGTAACCTGAAGCGAATGTAACCCGAGGTACCACTGTGTGTGTGTCTGTGTGTGTGTGTATAATAAGATTAAATATAATATAATATAATATAATATAATATAATATAATATAATATAATATAATATAATATAATATAATATAATATAATATAATATAATATAATATAAATATAACATAATAAAACATTAAACATTTAAAAATCGTCCCTATACAGGGTGCCTTCAGATGTCTTCTAAAGGTTGCATAGTTACTTATCTCCTTGGCTTGTGGGGGTCGCATAATTCCATATGCTCCAACATTTCTCCAGTGAAAATAGGGATGTCCTAAGGAAAAATGGGACATTCCAGGATCAAATCAGAAACTGGGACGGCTTCTGTAAAATCCCTGGGAAATAGGGACACTCAGAAGGTCTGAAGGCTCCGTCTGAAACCATGGACAGCTGCTGCCGGACAGATAGGCTACAATTCCCATCAGCCCTGAGACCCTGACCGTTGGCCATGTTGCCTGGGGGCTGATGGGAGTTGGAGTCCAACCTCATCTAGAGGTCACCAGAAGGAAACCTGTTGTGTTCATTCCAAAGTATTGCATTGGGTAAGTAGAGCTTTGTATGCAGGTTTCACCCCCCGGGAACTCTAGGTGGGACCAGGAATGCAGCCCAGCCTGAAGCCCTGTAAAACCACTGCCGGCCAGTGCAGACAGTACTGAGATAGATGGACCAGTGGTCTGACTCAATTAAGGCAGCTTCCTACGTTGCTCTGTCATAGGGGAAGGCCTCAGCATCTACTCTGCATCTAGAAGGTTTGAGGTTCAGTCCCTCCAGGGACGCGGGTGGCGCTGTGGGTTTACCCACAGAGCCTAGGACTTGCCGATCAGAAGGTAGGTGGTTTGACTCCCCACAACAGGGTGAGCTTCTGTTGCTCGGTCCCTGCTCCTGCCAACCTAGCAGTTCAAAAGCACCTCAAAGTGCAAGCAGATAAATAGGTACCACTCCAGCAGGAAGGTAAACAGCGTTTCCGTGCGCTGCTCTGGTTTGCCAGAAGCGGCTTAGTCATGCTGGCCATATGACTTGGAAGCTGTACGCCGGCTCCCTCGGCCAATAAAGCGAGATGACCGCCGCAAGCCCAGAGTCGGCCACGACTGGACCTAATGGTCAGGGGTCCCTTTACCTTTACCCTCCAGATAGGACTGCCATTGTACTCATGGTGAGTAACGATTTCTGTCTGGATTCCTTGAGAAACCCAGTAACTGCAGCCTTTTCCAGAGAACATAGCCGAGTGCTGTTCCCTCAACCCCCAGTCCCAGCTGGAGACACAGCCTCAGGCCTTCGAGTCAAAACCTGCCGAACAGGTGTGTGAAAAGAGGTCCGCCCAGGTATCTGGACTGTTCTCAGGTTGCCAGGCTGCTTCCTGCCTTGGGTGGTTCATTTCCTGCGTTGCTGTGGTCTGTTGCCTGCCTATATGCACTGAGATGGTCACCTTCCAACCTCACTCCCTGCTTTAATTGTAGACACCAAATAAAAGTAAACAGCAAGCATCTCCTGTCTCCCCCCTCTCTCTGATCCACACAGACGTACATCTCAAATGCTCATTACTTATCGCAAAGTATTGGAAGACACAAGATCTACCCACCTTGGAAGAATGGCAGATGAAAGTGATAGACTATATGGAACTGGCGGAAATGACTGGCAGAATCCGAGACCAGGGAGAAGAGTTGGTGGAAGAAGATTGGAAGAAATTTAAAGACTATTTGCAGAAACATTGTAAAATTAATGAATGTTAAAATGATGTTGGATTGAAATGAAACGGCTTCAGCAACAAGGCTAAAAAGAGTATGTAAAAAATGGATTGATAATCAGATGAAAATATGAAGCTATAATATGTTAAGATATAGAATTAAGATAAAAACAAAGTGGGAAAGGATTTGCTGAATTAACCATGTGAACTGGAATACAAAAAAGGGAGGTGTGAGGAGGTCAGGAAACAAGTAAACAAAATATAAGATATGAAAAGATTGATTTTTTTCTTTTTTTTCTTTTTTTCTAATTGTTTTTTATTTTCCAGGTATTGTGTATTTTTTTTGTATTTTTGTATTTGTAATTTTTTCCTTTTTATTCTGTAATTACTTTCTTTTTTCTGTTTGTAAAACCCCAATAAATATCTTTTTTTTAAAAAATGCTCATTACTGCCTCCATCCCAGAATATTCTCCAACCCACTAAATCCGGTAGAAAATCTGGAATGGATTATCTGGTAATCAGAGTTTTCTTTTTCTGGAATCATGGCTAGGAATATAACAATAATAATTTTATTATTTATACCCCGCCCACCTGGCTGGGTTTCCCTAGCCACTCTGGGCGGCTTCCAGAACTTATAAAAACATAATAAAACGTCAAACATTAAAAACTTCCTGATACAGGGCTGCTTTCATATGTCTTTGAAAAGTTGTGTAGTTCCTTTATCTCCTTGAAATCTGGTGGGAGGGTGTTCCACAGGAATGGGCAGAACGGGATATTCATTTCCCACATGGCAGTGGAGCCAAAGGTTCTCCAATATGCCATTCAACAGTGAAAGCCTATAAATGGACAACTGTGCCAATGCCTCCATCACTGTTCACAGCAAGAGAGGGGTTAAATACCGCTTTGCCCTGTCACCTGACTTGCACAGTGGGTGGAGCTAACCCCTGTGCCCCCCCACCCCTTTCTCAATCCATGCTACTAGTCCCTGTGAGAATTTTTTTTGCCACCGTCCAAGTTTCTGTGAATCGCAAAATCCTCTACGTAAGGTGCCCTGATAAATAATCACCAAGAGAAAAAAGGACAGGAAAGTCAGGGTTAATATTAAAAAGAAAATTTTATTGTTTTGAATTGAAATTGGAACACACTGCGAGTGTGATCCACCGGGGCTTATTTTTTGGGGAGTGGGCATTTGGGGCAACCCCGAAAGAATTCGTCGAATCCCATCGCCACACAAGCCAGGAAGCACAAGAACTCCTGGAAGTCTATTTCCTGGTCCCGGTTGTGGTCCAGGTCAGTCATGATCTTCTGGAATTCTGCCCCGTCCATCCGTTTCTGGGAGCATTGGCAAGAAAAAAGTAAACCATTAGCTTCAATAATTCAGAGCCTGTTTTTCTCTTCCTTCCTCTTCACCGTTTCCTTTCATGCCATGTCTTTTCTTTTCTTTTCTTTGGTTGTAAAAAGGAGGGTTGGGATTGCATTGAGATTTTTTTTTAAAAAAAATCTTATGATATCAACTCTGGGATCCTTTTTGCCATAGAGTGGAGGTGTTTTAATAATAATAATAATAATAATAATAATAATAATAATAGCCATTTTAAATAAACAAGATCCACTCAAATAGGCCAAGCAACAGGTACACTGAGAAGTAAAGGTAAAGGGACCCCTGACCATTAGGTCCAGTCGTGACCGACTCTGGGGTTGCAGCGCTCATCTCGCTTTACTGGCCAAGGGAGCCGGCGTACAGCTTCCGGGTCATGTGGCCAGCATGACTAAGCCGCTTCTGGCGAACCAGAGCAGTGCACAGAAACGCCGTTTACCTTCCCGTCGGAGCGGTACCTATTTATCTACTTGCACTGGCATGCTTTAGAACTGCTAGGTTGGCAGGAGCAGGGACCGAGCAACGGGAGCTCACCCCGTCGCGGGGATTCGAACCACCGACCTTCTGATCAGCAAGTCCTAGGCTCTGTGGTTTAACCCGCAGCGCCACCCGTGTCCCACACTGAGAAGGCAGGCAACTAAATAAGCCCAAGCTCCTTTGCACTACTTCCTTGGACATTCTCCTGTTATAAGCCTTTTAATTTTATTTAATTTGTGAATTTAATAAGAAGGCAAAGGAATAAAAAATGAAACAGAACTTAAAGAAGAAAAATAGAGAAGAGAAAAATACGAATAATATATAATAAGACACAAACAGTATTACACAGACTGCCATCAGGTCACATTGTGGTTATAGTGAGCAGCAGCACACATATCTTAAACTTCATCCAGAATTTGCCTTAGATGCCTCTGCATCGGGCCTTCTAAATCTGTTCCGCGGACGGTCTGGGAACCAGCGTGTTTTTACATGAGTAGAATGTGTCCTTTTCTTTAAAATGCATCTCTGGGTTATTTGCGGGGCATAGGAATTCGTTCATTTTTCATTTTATTTTTCAAAATATAATCCGGCCCCTCACAAGGGCTGAGGGACAGTGGACCGGCCCCCTGCTGAAAAAGTTTGTTGACCCCTGCTCTAGGATATGACCACAAATTGCCACCAGTACTACCCAAATTTCAGCCACTTGCCACTTACCGTTTTCCATCTGAAAGCAAAAAAACACATCTTCAGCATAAAATGCCCCAGAAATGCATTGAGGTGTGTTTATAAAACATAAGAGCCTTTCGGATCAGGCCAACAGCCCATCTAGCTCAGAATCCTGTTCCCACAGTGGCCAATGGAAGCAGGATTAAAGCGCAAAAAGCCCTGTCTCCCTTCCAGTGGTTTCTAGCAACTGGGATTCAAAAGCCTAGCCATCCTCTTTCAAAGTTATCTACTTGGTTCTCAAACGGCTTAGTTGATGAACAAATAGACTCCCGAACGCTGAAAACCCAGAAGTAAGTGTCCCGGTTTTTGAACATTTTTCAGAAGCTGAACGTCCGATGCGGCTGTCAGCTATTGTTTCTGGGGCACCTGCGCCAATCAGAAGCCGTGCCTTGGTTTTTGAACGTTTCGGGAGTTGAATGGACTTCTGGAACGGATTAAGTTCGAGAACCAAGGTTCCACTGTATTTTGGTAGCCACCCTGCCTCCTATTGGAGGGCGTTCCAAAGTTTAACAATGCGCTGTGTGAAAATGTACTTTCTTTCCTCTTTCCTGAGACAGGTAAAAGACCAATGTTAGCGGACGGGGTCAGTAAAACACCCCATCATTTCCGCCCCTCCAAAAAAAGATAAAGCAGGCAACTATCTTAATTGTTCATTTCAAGACACCAAGATCCACTAATCTAAAATATCATCTGCCCTACCCTTTGCACGAACTGCCTTCTGGATATTACAGTTTCAAGCTAATCAGCAGGGTCTGGATTCGAGATGCGGCACAGAGGCCTCTCACCATGTCCTTTGACATCACTAAACAACAACAAACCTCTGGTTACGGGAAACATATTCAATAAACACACAAGACATAACCGGCTGTATGTTTGAATAAATAAGGTATACTATTCACTGTATTAAATTGTAGATTTCAACAGAAGGAGCTCATAAAGTTCAACGAAAAAAGCAGAAGACCCAGTGGATCAGTTCATTCTCTAGTCAGTTCATGCATACAAGTATCTATTCCACCTGTCTGTTCATAGAAACCAATAATCCACACAAAAGGTTGTTACAGTTCCACAGAATCCTTTCACAGAGTCTAAGACAAGGATTTCTGGAATATTAGCCTTGTTTCGCCATCCTGGGCTTCATCAGTAGTACAAACTCATATACAGTGGTACCTCGGGTTAAGTACTTAATTCGTTCCAGAGGTCCGTACTTAACCTGAAACTGTTCTTAACCTGAAGCATCACTTTAGCTAATGAGGTCTCCTGCTGCTGCCGCGCCACCGGAGACCGATTTCTGTTCTCATCCTGAAGCAAAGTTCTTAACCTGAAGCACTATTTCTGGGTTAGCGGAGTCTGTAACCTGAAGCGTATGTAACCCGAGGTACCACTGTATGATATCATAGGACAGTGGATCTTATAGCATAGTAGTAGCTGCTGTCCTATGATATTATGTATGAGCTTGTACTACTGATGAAGCCCAGGATGGCGAAACAAGGCTAATATTCCGGAAATCCTTGTCTTAGACTCTGTGAAAGGATTCTGTGGAACTGTAACAACCTTTTGTGTGGATTGTGGGACTCTATGAACAGACAGGTGGAATACACACTTACACATATGCACCTTATGCACGAACTGATTAGAGAATGAACTGATCCACTGGGTCTTCTGCTTTTTTCGTTGAACTTTGACATCACCAGACATGCACTACACGCTTCCCAGTTAATCTGAATGTTTTTGCGCAAACGACGACTTAACATCCCAGGGTTTTTAGGACTTACGCCATGGAAGGCGGGGAGTTCGTTCATCAGGAGCTCTTTCATCTCCGACTTGTTGAGCTTGTACTTATCCCCCTCCTTCCCGGAATATTTGTGGAAGGTCGCGACGATGGTGGCCAAGCACTTTTCCAAAGGAGTTGCCATGGTGAACCTGAAAAAGACCAAGGGGAGAGCGAAGTGGGAACATCCAAGGGGAAAAGAACCGAGGAGTGTGTGTTAAGGGGAATTCGGTGAACAGACAAATCTGTAGGGTAGACAGACAGATGGTTGAAGAGAAGGGTGACTAAGATGATCAAGGATCTGGAAACCAAGCCTTATGAGGAGCGGTTGAAGGAGCTGGGTAGATTTAGCCTGGAGAAGACTTGGAGGTGACATAATAGCCACCTTCAAATCTCTGAAGGGCTTTCACATGGAGGATAGAGCAAACTCGATTTCTTGAGCTAGCCGATCTGACTGGAAGAGTCCGTGACCAGAAGGAGGATTATCAGGAGGAATGGATGAAATTTAAAGACTATTTAGTTGAACATGTTAAGTTAACTTAATTGGAAAGGCTTCCAAATATCAGATAGGCTTAGGATTTAAACATGTAACGTGATGAGTCAATAGGTTTAATACCGAATTGGAAAGGGGAAAAAAGATGTTAAGTGATTAAGTTAATTTTATAATAATATTGGTTTTGGAAAACCATTAAAATGATGTAGACTGAAATTCAACCAGGGGGATACAAGGAAGTCACTTAACAATGTTACTAAGATTGGTTTAAATATGGTGGAGATTTATGTTTGTTTGTTTGTTTGTTTGTTTAATTTTTTTTCGAAAATCAATTTTAAAAATTGGAAAACAAACAAACTCGATTTCTGCTGCTCCAGATGGTAAGACCCAAATTATAAGAAATGAGATTCCACCTAAACATCAGGAAGAACTTTCTGAGGGTAAGAGATGTTTGACAGGAGAGTGGACTACCTTGGAAGCTGCTAGACTCTACATCTTGGGAGGTTTATCAGGAGAGGTTGGGTGGCCCCCTGCCGGGAATTATTTAGCGCTGTTTCCTGCATTGCAGGGACTTGGACTACATGACCTCTCGGGTCCCTTCCAACTCATGATTCTAGCCTGTCAGCCATACCCTCTTGCAGGATACTCCATTCCATTTCTCTCCTGGTTTTTGACACCCTCATTCCATCTCCCAACAGCCGGTCAAGATTCTGTGACCACTGCATATCCTGTATCTTCGGCAGGTTGTTTGGGGTGGCTTTCCCCCCATTAGGATCCCCACATCCTAAAGTTTTGTATCTCTGCAAACCTCAAGGTTCCCCCCAGAACACCGACACATCCTTCTTGTGGCTGGTCCTGTTTTGGCTACATAAGGACCCATAATTGGTAGAATGAATTTGCTATCAGTATATCTTATAAACAGAAAGGATGGGCACCCTGGGGTATACTCAGAGGAGACCTACTAACATTAATGGACCTGAGTTTGTCTTGCTCATGGATTTCAGTGGCTCTGCTCTGAGTAGGATGAACATGGTTTGCACTGAGACAGACCATTGATCCACCTAGCTTTTAGCAATCTAACAATTAACGGTCCTTTTCTTTCCTTCCTCCTCGATCCTCTTGTTAAAAGTTGGAGGTGGGCAGTGGTTTGAGCCTGGGAGATCTTTCCACATGGAAGGGAAGTGCTCTGCCATTGAGGTATGGCCCTCTCCTAAAGCAATCCTAGAGGACACATGGTTTTCCAGATGTTGTCAGGCCACAACTCTGGCCATTGGCCAGGGATGATGGTGCTAGAGGAACTTGGGAGTCCATAAAGCCTAGCAGAGCCGTATGTCCCTCTGTCCTGCTCTAATGGGATGGGCCCCCAACGCCAACATCTCCAGAACATCCTAGCATCCTTCACCACCTTTCCCTTACCAAAGTACAGAGTCCCATTTCTGGCTAAGTCACATGAAAAGGCATCCTCCCCAAAACAAGAATTTGAGCCACAAAGAAGGGGAATTCTACAGGATTTGCGAACATCTGTCTCTCGACTTCGTTCCAAGGCCCTTGAGGGCTCTATCAAGGACGTCTCAACAAAAGCACACACACCACCAGCTGTTTTGAGTTGCTGATGGAAAGGAGGGCAGGAAGAGACTTACCAAGAAGAACGGCAGCACGGATTCTGGAGCCAAAGTAGAGGGATGTTGTCTGAGTACAGTCGATGGAGGTCCTTATACCTTCTCCTGGTCCAACCTCCCAAGGCACCACCAGACCTGATTGACTCTGTATTGGCCAATAACAAAGCACATCATCTGTGGAGTGTTTTCCCTGCCCAACAGCTGATTGGCTCATGGGGTTCTCTGGACACGGCAAACCAACCAACCAGCTTGTCCCTCGCCCATCTCGCATCGCCCACCGCCGCCCCATTTTTGCCCAGCCAGGTGTGTAACCTCATCAGGCTCCATGCATGGGTCACTGGCCTCGCATCCTGACAGGTCTCAGGCTGCTGATGTGCTGCCCTGAGATGCGATCTGACACTTGAGCAGATCCTGCGAGGCGCATGGAATCTGACGGTTCAGTTGCCTCGCTTAACCCCTTCTGATTGGGGGAACCATGAGTAGTTTGGATTTGATATCCCGCTTTATCACTACCCGAAGGAGTCTCAAAGCGGCTAACATTCTCCTTTCCCTTCCTCCCACACAACAAACACACTGTGAGGTGAGTGGGGCTGAGAGACTTCAGAGAAGTGTGACTGGCCCAAGGTCACCCAGCAGCTGCATGTGGAGGAGCGGAGACGCGAACCCGGTTCCCCAGATTACGAGTCCACTGCTCTTAACCACTACACCACACTGGCTCTTGAAAGAGCATGGCTGGTGGATCAGGCCAATGGTGTGTCTAGTCTGGCATCCTCTTCTCACAGTGGCCAACCAGATATCCCCGGGAAACCAGCAAGCAGAACTCAAGTACAATAATAATAATAATAATAATATTTATTTATACCCCGCCCTCCCTGGCCAGAGCTGGGCTCAGGGCGGCTAACACCAATAAAATCACAGTAAAAGCAGAATGTATAACTTGCTGTTAAAATGGAACACACAAGACGAAATGGTTAAATCGGCTATGATAAAATGGGCACAGGACATTGGGGATAACATTATGTTTGAGGACTGGGAAAGGTTGTGGACCACTGGGCTGAACTTCACCGCATGTAATGCTCTGAAGGAAAATGTAATGAAAATGATATATAGATGGTACATGACCCCAGTTAAACTTGCCAAAATATACCATTCGTCTGATAATAAATGTTGGAAATGTAAAGAAAATGAAGGAACATTCTTTCACCTCTGGTGGACATGCCCTAAGGTGAAGGTCTTCTGGGAAATGATATATAATGAGTTGAAAAAGGTATTTAAGTATACTTTCACTAAGAAACCAGAGGCCTTCCTTCTGGGTATTGTCGGCCAGAAGGTGTTAAAGAAGGGCCGAACATTCTTTATGTATGCAACAACGGCAGCAAGGATACTCATCGCAAAAAACTGGAAAACTCAAGATCTACCCACACTGGAAGAGTGGCAGATGCAACTGATGGACTATATGCAACTGGCCGAGATGACTGGCAGAATCCGTGACCTGGGAGAAGAGAAGATGGAGGAAGACTGGGAGAAATTCAAGAAGTATCTACAAAAACATTGTAATTTGGTTGAATGTTAAGAAGGATGCTAGATTATAAAAAATTGGCCACCACTAAATTAGATTTGAAATTTGATGATAAGTGAGACTAAAGAAAATATAAAATTTTTTGGAAGAAGTGCTAGATTATACTTGAATGAGTGGACATGAGATTGTAAACAAGTTGATAATTTGTTTGGAAAAAACTTTTAACGATGTAAATGGGAGCGGGAGACGCGAGGGAGTCCAAAGAAGTGATGAAATTATGTCTGTGATAGAAGTAAGATTGTTTATTATTTGTGCATTTATATTTAAAACTTTAATAAATATTTATATATATATAAAAAAAAATCACAGTAAAAGCATATGGGGGGTCGGGGGAACCAATTTAAAATACAGGTTAAAATGCAATTTAAAATGCAGCCTCATTTTAAAAGTAGCCGATAGATCAAGACCTTAAGGGGAGGGCAACATAATAATAATAATAATAATAATAATAATAATAATAATAATAATAATAATAGTAAAATTTATTTATATCCTGCCCTCCCCAGCCGAAGCCAGGCTCAGAGTGGCTAACAAACAGTAAAAACGATAAAACATCCTAAAGTCATCCTAAAATCATTCTAAAATCTAAAATAAGGGTCAGACTGAGTCCAAGCCAAAGGCCAGGCGAAACAGCTCTGTCTTGCAGGCCCTGCGGAAAGATGTCAAATCCCACAGGGCCCTGGTCTCTTGTGACAGAGCGTTCCACCAAGTCGGGGCCAGTACTGAAAAGGCCTGGCCCTAGTTGAGACCAATCTAACCACCTTGCGACCTGGGGACAAAAGGACGTCCTCTTCTTGTGGTTTCCAGCAACCCTGGATGGGCCATTGGCCTGGTTCAGGAAGGATCAGTTTCTGTTCTTATGTCCCAGGCTAGGTTTGGAAATCTCAGCGCCTGCCCCAAACAGGGAGAACAGGATCCACGTATTCCGAAACAATATGTGAATTGAAACACAGCTCTCCTTTGATAGCCCACTCCTCTGGATTTTGCAGTGTAGTTCTACAGCCGTGAAACATGTCCCAAAACGCACATACAGTCGTACCTCGGCTCCCGAACACCTTGGGAGTTGAACGTTCCAGCTCCCGAACAATCGAAAACTGGAAGCCGAATGTCTGACAGGGCTTCCATGGCTTCTGATTGGCTGCAGGAGCTTCCCGTGCTTTGGTTTTCGAACATTTTGGAAGTTGAACGGACTTCCGGAACGGATTCTGTTCGACCTCCGAGTATGACTGTACAGTGGTACCTCAGGTTACATACGCTTCAGGTTACAGTCTCCACTAACCCAGAAATAGTACCTTGGGTTAAGAACTTTGCGGGAGGCCCCATTAGCTAAAGTGGTGCTTCAGGTTAAGAACAGTTTCAGGTTAAGAACGGACCTCTGGAAACGAATTAAGTACTTAACCTGAGGTACCACTGTATTTGGAAAAAACCAACAACTGTTTCTCAGAGAGCTGAGTGAGGTTTCGCTTTGTGCAGCAGCCACTCCTACCACATTCACACCTC